>NW_017134582.1:250452-251395 GCF_001652005.2 Ceratina calcarata | reverse complement strand
TACTGAACAAAATAAAAAATACCCTATCCCATACTGAACAAAATACAATATAACTCCCTCTACAACATCCTACCCCCTACTGAACAAACTAAAATTACAATTCCAAAACTATCTTCTAATAAATTGAAAAAGTGGTATATACCTTATTGAAAAGAAGCTCTTGAAAGTTGTGAAATCAACCAAAGACGTCAAGTTTCCGTTTTTTACTTATTACTATCATAATCATAATAAACAGTATTTTTAAACATTCAACTAAATTTAAATAAAACAATTATATTCTTGTCAAATTCAGAACTAGAAAGTAATGAAATCGTAGCAACAGTTGTCAAGTTTCGTTCATGACTTTATTACTTAAATATATGGGGAGGGGAGGCAATTGCTGTTGACCAACGACATATCAGCGTTCTCATGTATGTGATTCCTACGCTTTCCCTTCTACCACTGAATAGGTATTGTCCAATTCTACATCAGCTCCTGCAAAAATGAGTGATCTTCAACAATAATCATCACTATACGCCCCACTACTGCTACTAAATGAAAAATAGTGGTGGAAGGGGAAGCACACATTGTACACAAATCTGAAAAATCATGAAATCAATGTAAATTTGCAGCATTACAGATTCATTTGGATATCTGTACTTGTACATTTCCCTGATTCACGGTTTGTTGTTGTGTAAGTCTGTAACAGAAAGAAAAACAAGGTTCTAAAAATGGATAATAATAGTGCATTAAAGACACGTATGGGATATTGTTTCATTTATACTTAGCCTGCTGGATAATGTATATTTCAGATAATCATATTGATGCATTACAGATTCATTTGGATATCTGTACTTTTACATTCCACTCATTCAGTGTTTGCTTTCAGGATGCCAAGTTAATTTTCGGACATACCGATAATTTATAATCGAACGTGTCACATACACCGTTATTGTATTATTAT
>NW_017134582.1:224898-249637 GCF_001652005.2 Ceratina calcarata | reverse complement strand
CTATCTAGTGATTTCTGAAAAATATCTCTGCATTAAGGACATCTTTTTAAATAAGACTTGTTACACATTGTAAAGTAGTCTACAAAAACTGTATTGTGATATTAAAGCATTAAGAAAGTACAGAGGAAACAATTAATATTTACGAAAGAAATTCAAAATGTCGAATTTACGTGTAAAAATAAGGTACGCGGTGCCCGACGGCAATGCTGTCCCCTGACGGGCCTCAAACTTGCCTTCGGGCCGCTACCGCGCTCCTTGATCTGATGGAAGTGGTACAGATCACATAGACATAAACCGGTTCGAATGAAGGCGAATAACAATAAGAATAAAGGATTGTTTCGTACTCCTCGCCTAAAAGGAAACTCTGCAGCCATGTCAAAGGGGCACCGTAAAAAGGCAAAACCGTCAGGGATGTTAATCAAGCCAATTCAAACGGCAGTCCGTTATCTCCCGCAGCCGCCGGGGCGGTGCAAATTTTCTGAAAGGTGGAGACGATCGTCGCGATTTCCATCGTAAAGACGGGATCTCTCCGGATTTCCTTCGTCTTCGTCCGCGAGCGAGGATCGTCATTTGCGTCGCGGCCTGGCAACGGGAAGGACCCGATGACATTCGTTTCTTTTGTCGTCTGCGATGCATTAGTAGGGAAAACGGGCCGGCCGGATGACACGGGAGAAAAGAAGGAAAGTTCGGGTGCCAGGGCCGAGGTTCACTCGACCGCTTTATATGGAGCACAATGCGATGGGCGTCGTTATGGCCAAGCGGCGTCATAAAGACTAGCGTCTCACTCGCGGGCACAAAAGCGCGCTATTTTGCCACCCTTAGCCACTTAGCCGCGCTACCTATACATATACTCTTTCTTGCACTACATGTTCTCCCCTCTTCATTTTTCCTCCGAAAATTGCTGTTCGTTCCTCATATCGTTCATTTATTTCTGAATCATCTGTCTCTGACGATTTTGCTCACGCTTCTATACAGGGTGTTCGACTGTTACTAGGGAAAATGTTAAAGCGTGATTCTATAAGCCAAAATAAGGCAGAAATCAAGAATATACAAAATTGCGATCAAGGCACCATTTTTGTCGTATCTGATTCTTAGATCCAACGTGCGTCTAAAAACCTAATTGTCAATATAGCTTATAACAATTACATTGGCCACGTTGTATTATCGAGACCACTGCCAGCAATCCTTTGACCAGTGGTCCTCCAAATGCAACGTGTCCAACATAATAGTAAGTGTTAGGAAGTATATTGGCATCCGGTATTTTAAACGCACGTTGCCCCTGAGAAATATATGGCTACCATTAGGTGCAATTTGTAATCGCTCATAATTAGAAAACAGTGCAGTGAATGCATCTTTTTTATTCTTGACTTTCGCCTTATTTTGGCACCTGGAATCATCCTATCATCACTTAAAAGTTTTCCCACCAGTAGCCAAACACCCTATATGTAATACTATCCCTATACTTCTTAAAAAAGTTGTTCTCAATATACAAAATAAATCAGTAAAGAGTATTATTCAAAATTGTTCACTGATCATTGATTTTATTATGATATGATTATGAGTCTGAGATGAGTACACCTGAACTTGTCATAATGCATTCATTTAATGACCTCCATCATGTAAAGATTTGAAACACAGTATGTTTTAATAAACTCATTAAACAAATTATTGTGTACAGTACTTTTTACCGACTGACCCTGTATATTCTGATGATTCAATTTTCTAATGTGCAAAACGCACTTAATGCGACGTCGATAAACGCCTCACTTAAGTACTCTTTAAGAGATTTATATAGTCGAGGTTGATAAAATTATTAACCTCTTTCGTTGACAAAGGAGGAATCGTTCTGTTAGCAAAGGAGTCCGTTCTGGCTAGCGCGGCAGCGCAAGAACTCTCGCCAAGCCGTGCATAGGGTAAGAAAGTGACGAAGAATAGGATGAGCAACGCAGCAATCGCCGACGTATAAACTCTCTGGCTCAGTGCTTTTACGAGCCTAATATAAAGAAACGACTTCAGTCAACTATCTGCCAACAGCTCGGCGATGTTTCATGAACTTCTGTCATGACAACAAACCATAATCCCTCCTTTCCGCACTTTCCTCTTCCCTTCTCTTTATCCCGTTGCATTGTCGCTGTTGTTGCTCTCCGTTTTCTCCACTATTCTTCCTTCGTGTAATCCACTTTTTTAGTTAAACCCAGTCACGGTTTGTAAGTCAAATATACACATAAAAAAAGAATAGTTTTCTTTAGTGTTATTCCTTCATCGAACAAAAACAGTACTGATTTGAATAATGAATGAATGAATCTGACTACCTTGTTTTCTTTTACTCTTTAGTATTCCATCACGGTTTTCTAGGAATGCGAACAGAATAAAATTTAACGTAGCCGAGGCCGTATTCCTATTAACGTCGCGGGTACAAGCGAGACAGGGAACGCGGCTTACTATGTACATGCGTGAAATGCGATATTCGGGGCAGTTTCAGCAGGCGCACGCCCCATTCGATTGCACGGGACATCCAGCAGGCGTAAGCCCCGTGTCTCGGTGAGATTTCGCGTAACAGCGAGGAAATATAACACCTTCATCGCCCGGTGACGTGGTAATACTTGCAGCAACATTTACCCACATTTCAGGCTCGAGTGTATTGAATGCAGTTACAGGGAGGTAGAGCTACCTAACTGTACGGTATGTCGCGTCGCGTTGGCGCGTGAACGATAGTTTATTCGACGCTGTAAATCCCGGCAAATCCTCAAAGAATATGGGTCGAGTTCCATAGATACAAACATGTGGTAAAGCGCGTTTAGATTTCAGCGTTTTCTTTCTTTAGGTCGAAGTTGTTCGAAAGTTTGTTAGCAGTTTTCCTACGAGATGTCAAGAGAAAATTATCCTATAAAAATGGAATTTGTTCTACGTAACAATTTTTAATTATTTAATTGTTACTATGGAACAATACAGTTTAAAATGAAATGAAACGAGAATGAAGCAGACGCAGAGTCTGTTGGTTCTTAATTCTCTGGCTTTCAGGATTGGAAAGAAAATCGAGAGGAGTAAGAACGTCGCGGACGAAGTCTCATACAGCACAACAACGGCGACCGTTTTATCACGATCATCGAGCAGCGATTCTGCATGCGACAAGCCGTCGTTACTCCCCTTCTCGCACTGTCTCGCTCGTTGAGCTCGCCATCCCGCAGCACCCATCCTCCTCCCGTCGACGATCATCGCTACCCCGCTTCACCCCCGTTCTTCCGTTGCGCAACGAGAATCCCCCAGTTCCGCGCGTTCCCACTTGACACTAGACGCTCTTCTGTCTAGTGGGGTGGCTGCATCCGCAATGTTCAAAAACCTCCGGTCGCTGGCTGGCTGACTGCCTATGGCCGCAACGTTGCGCGCATACGCGTGCGTGTGTCGCACAAAACGAGCTGCTGCAATGTAGTGTACATCCTGGGTGTACACACGCGACAGCCAGCGTCGCGACGCCAGACGACGCTTCAGACACCTTTGACCCTGGATTTCTCCGGGCTGTCGAACGCTTTCAGCGCTCGACACTGCGCCAGACTTAACTTTGAATCCACCGCGACGAACAAAGATTGAGAATAATGACGAGTTCGTTGTGAAATCTTGTTGTTAAGCTCTGTTATTCAATTTAGTTAGTGTGGAATAAAAAACAATAGTAAAAAGTAGTTAATAAAAATGCTAAATCCTACACTTTCAAGGTTGTATGAGCCCTTAAATAAAAAACAATGACAGCATTGAAGTTTTAACAGTTAGTATTTTAACAGTTAGTAAAATAGTACAATATAGAAGTAATTGTGCAAAATTTTAGGCACTCTGCGAAGTTTTTAAAAAAGTTATTACACCTTGAATACTTATGTTGAATGGAAAACTTTTGGCAAAGATCTCATCACTCATAGAACTTTAACAACGTTCCAGATACTCTCTTAAGAGTCTCTAATATATATTACATAGAAATCAGGTAGACATGTACAGTTTCTCTTAAGGTGTGAATTTTAATGGCCAGGATTGACCACTGAAGATTCGAAAGCGGAATATCAAAGCATGGAAACACGGGATATCCAAGCGTGCGCGCATAACTCATGGGAATAGTTCAAACCTCTTACCTTCGATTTTCTTACCCGGCTAGTAGACGAGGAGCGTCGTGAATATCGAGATTCAACTCGAAGGATTTTCTATTCCCATCGCAGTGTAGTTGGAACGCGACGAAGGGGGAGCGAAAGGAGAAAAGAGAGCTGAATATAGTAGATTCGAGACGTAAAAGCGTCCCCCCGCTCCATTAATAGTATGCATTTATTCGGAGACGTGGAATTAGAGCAGGGATTGCGGCCGCGAGCATAAGTGGGCGCTCGCCGTTTGAAAATCGCTGGGCAAGACGCTTTTGAATTATTCAATCTTCCATCGATGGAAAAGCGTCGCCTTCTACTTCGCTCTCTTCCTTCCTGCTTCCTCCCCTTTCTATCCACCCGTCTCTGGCCGCTTTCTCAGCTACCCACCTAGCCCCCTTTCTCAACCCCCCACAGTTCTCCAGTTGCTCGCCTCGCTGAAACGATGAACCTAATATTCGCGAACTGCCCTCTTTATGCTCGAGTTCCTTCCTACGCTCGCCGTCGAATGACGAGACTACTTCGTATTATCGTTTCTTCCTTTGGTTCGTTCTTTTTGGGAACACTAATGATCGGATAATGATCATGATTTGTGCTGAATTCGTGTTAACATGATCGCAGAATTTTGTTCTTATAAATAAAAGGTTGATTCCACAAGAAAATGATGTGTTAATTCTTAAGATTATCACTGAAACAATCATGTTAAAACATCTAAAGATAGATATGTCCTACTTGAAAGCATCTGTATCTTCTGACCATTGTCCTTAACGAGATCGTGAAATATAGACGACTGCAATCGAAAAAATCGTCAGTACTTTCAGAGCTTTAACTTTTAACATCACGGAAACCTTTCGTACTAAAAAAGCAGAAACAATGTCCACGCGATGGTATCGATAAACGAGTTTGCAGGAAAAAAAGAGTCGGTGAGTATTCGAGTCTCGTGTGGTTTGACGTGTGCACGCGTGCTTTTAGTAACGACGACACGATGCTGCAGAGGACGAGGCGAACGACTGCAGCTCTGGAATATGCATCTACGTGGTCAAAAGCCGATCAGATTCAATTACAGACCAGTTTAATAATTCCTCCCCAGCCAAGTCACGTACTGTACATGTTAGACAAGAGTTACGTCTCGCTCGATGAAGTTAGGGCCACGTTGTCGACTGCGCCTGTCGCATCGAAAGATCAAGAAACTTTCACGTTATCCATTAACAAGATCCACGTATAAACAACGTACAAAATGTCCGAGGGACGTGTTTTATTTAATCCGATAAATAAATGCGTAACTAAATGAAACGAACAAATATTTTAATTATCATCTTCATATAGAAATCTTACTATTATGTAAAGGCAAAGCATTTGATTTCAAAATTAAAAAAGAATTTGCATTGAAATTCGGATTCCAGCTTTCTTTATACTCTGGAGTGTCATAGGAACGGTTGACCTTTCGACCTATGTTTGCTAAAGCTTTTTTACTCAGCACAGTGTATCCTATATCCTGTCCCAGAAAAAGTGTTAGAGCCGAAGAGAGGTAATTCTGTAAGTATTTCTGAACAACAATTTCCTTTGGTAAAATGAAAAGTGAGCCGTGGTTTTTGAATTATTAACGAAAAACGTTGACCAACAAGAGCACAAGTAAGGCCCGTGACCAGCCACCGATAGGTTGGCTCGGATCCTGATGCTCGGCCGTGGCATAGCGCGGGCCCTACACGCGCTCTTATTGGTCAGTGTTTTTTGTTAATAATTCAACAACCATAGCTAACTTTGCATTTTATCAAAGGAAATTGTTGTTAAGAAATACCTTCAAAATCACCCCTTTTCGGCTCTAACACTTTTTCTGGGACACCCTGTATAATATTTAAAAAAAACATTTTTAACATGACTTATAACAAAGGTTCACCGGATAGGGAAGAAAGTATTTCAAATTATTTGACATTTCCTTATTTGATGAAGCATTTTCTGCTTGATAAGATATCCGAAGCCCAAGGAGTATCAACCCTTTACTATAATTCCAACTCATTCTCTGACTACAAATAATTTTTTTTCTGCGTCTTGACAGTCGACCTGTATCGCTAATAAAGTTGTCGCTTATTGTGATGCGTCCTTCTGTCTAGTAAACGCCTACACGTAACAGGCACCGTGTACGATGCACGCGGCTAAGCCGCGGGGAATGTCAACGAATCCTATCTATGCGTGAAAAATGACGGTGATATATCAAACCGGGCGTCATTAATCATCGACTTGGATCCCCTGAGCAACGAATCGTGTAGCAAAATCCTTCGAAGTGGAACCGTAGCGATGCTCGCCTGGGAAAAATCATCTCGTTGCCTCTTAAACGAGAAACCACCCTTAGCGCTCGCCTAATCGCTCGCACGGCACTCGCCACAACTCTCCGCGGGATTCGTGTCGGATCGACAAAGACTCCGTCGCGTCGCGGATAATCAAGTTTCAAGGTGGAAAGTTTTTCGAGTCGTACGCAGGGGGAGACGCACCCGTGGCGATCGATGAGACTTTAGGGATGATGTTCGAGCGTCTCCCTTTGATGAAATCGGAGGGAATTTTTAGAGTTTAAAGGCTCTGAAGAAGTGTTTTTAAAAGCAGTGATGGATTTTGGGATTTAGAAGTTTGATTTCGTTGAGTTTGATTATGTTGATAAGACATTTGAAGGATCCGTGTAAAGATATTTAAACGAACATTTCTTCAGTGAAATTTAGGTGGACGTTCGAAGTTTTGAAGCTGCGAATGTGTTTTCAAAAGCGGATGCCGGATTGATGGACTCGGAAGATTCAGTCCATTTGCGGGGATCAGTGTGATTATCGTTCAAGAGACATAAAGTGTATGCTGATGAGGCACCAGGGGCGAGAATGTTTGTAGAAATCTTATGAAGATACTCAGGCGAATGTTACTTCAGTGAAATCGCAGGGTGCGTTCGGCATTTAGAATCGTAAGGAACGTTCTTTAGAAGTAGATATTGAATGTCGAGTGTTTGAACTTTCTTAAAGGGATCAATATCCTTTTTCATTGTATCAGGAAGGTGAAATGCATATATGCTTTTATTATCTATTCAGAAAACTGAAATCGTTAGTTTAAAGGATACTAAGCGACAATTGTATATATTAAGGTTGTTTGTGCTGCANGCATAATTTCGTCATTGTTGCATTTATATTTTCTCATAAATGAAATAAAAATTATGCCATTCAACAAAATAATTCCAGATGTAATAACTTTTTTAATGAGCTTCCAAGATTTCTAACATTTCCCACAGTGTTTTATTAATGTAATATCTTATACTTGGTAAAATTTCAATGCTTTGTCATTGTCCTTATTTAAGAGTTATAAAACCTTAATTTCAACAGTCTCGCTTGCAGCATGAGTTTTAGTGAAAGAGTGAAATTTCATTTCGTACGATATTTCTGCGTGTTATGAAAACATATTCCATCTCGGCGCGCAATTTATAAACGTTTTTCCAGCGCGCGAAAGACAAACACGAATCGATTTAAATGAACGAACCGTATTCGACCAGCGTATATCCTACTCGAAAAGGACTAAACATTTGTACAAGACCGTGCACGTGGAAATAATAGACAATTACGCGAAACGTTTATAACGTTTTAGAGTATTAAATACACGGTCGGAAGAGCGTTCATCGAAATCTCGTTACCAACTTTTGTTAAACATTGTCAACGCGTTGGCCAGGCGAGTGCGACGCGACGGGACGGGGCGCCGAAATGCAAAATCGTGAAACTACCATAACGTTAACGTCGTACCGCGACGTTGCACATTTTCATTAACCGGCGCGGATCGCAATTAACACGGAGCGCTTAACTATCAACGAGAACTGCTTTCGAGTATTAATACAAATTACGCGAAACAATCTTCCTTGTCGATAAACTGTCCCGCTGTTATCGACCATACGCGCGCGTGTGGTGTGCACACACGCTGCGAACGTTCGATTCATGGAGATAATTTCTCGGCTTCGGGGCTCGTTAAAATTCCCAACCAACGAGCGGCGCGGCGCATTACACGCGGTTTAACGGCGATCAAACGCGAAAACAGAAACACAATGCAGCGAGATCGTTGCGACGCGACGCATTCGAATAGATCGAGAGAGGGAGAGAGGAACCTCGAGAAGGAAGCGTGAACTTGAAAAACAGCGTACTGGATATGAGAGAAAAAGCGGTGATGCGTTTCGCATCCCCGTCGTGCGCCGGTGTCGATAATGATACACCATTTTCGGTGCGTTGCATCGATACGCGGCAACGGTTTTACGCGCGAGCACGCGTGAAAACGCGCGTGCAAGGTACACGTATTGTCGATCGTTTGCGTATACAAGAGGGACGACGCGGTGTTGCGCAGCGTTGCCTGTCGTGGGTAGGAGCGAGCAAAACGTGGAGGAATTGGGAGGGCGAAAAGCGCAAGGGTGAAGCGGGAAATCAAAGCAAAACGGAGTGCAAAACCGAACAACGTAGAGGCAAACAAAGAGAGTTGTTGAACGAGACAGGATAAAGTATAGAGTATAGAGGGGTAGCGGGGGAACCGAAACGAAGTGTCGAAGACGGGAAGAGAAAGGGGTAGACAAACTCGATGATATCATTATAAACGAGCAGACGACCGAATCTTTCACTCAATTTATTTGATATCCCTATCCTCCCACGCTCCGTCGGAGTCTGGGAAGCATCTCCGCTCAACTTGTTTTGTGTTAGATTAACGAGTGGAAGTTGAAAGGAAATTGCATAGGACGTGTTTTATATCTGATAACTACAGCTATGTTTAACTGATTTGAAATTTTCACGATTACAACCTTCTCGGCCCATGGCAGATTGGATCCTCTGATTGAGAATGGAAATGAGTCTTAAGTGCCGTCTCTGGAGCAACGATTGCCACTTAAAAATCGTGATTTGCACATTCTACCCTCGACACCAGTCGCAACGAACGGATCCCGCAATCTTCCCATTGTCACCGGTTCCACGAGCGCATCATCCGCCTCGTCGCGTTATTACGTGCGCGCAGGATTCTCCACCGGTGGATAGTCACACGCCTGTACTCGGAAGCTGTTAACGAATAATGCGTTTCGGGAACGGTTCTACGGGAATGAATCGTTCGAACATTAATTGTAAGATTAGGAGGAGGAATATCGTATATCAAATTGATGCAATAATAAAAAGCGATGACAGAGAGAAAAAATGAATGATTACATTTTTACGTACATTTGATTAAGATCAATTTTTTCGTGCCTACAGTACAGTCGTACTGTATAGCAAAACTGTAACCAGAAACCGGGGAAAAAAGAGAGCGTGGATAACAAACAGGAAGCGGTGGGAACGGGAAGGGTGGGAAGGGATGGTTGGTGTTTTTACACGGACTAAATAAGGGGTATCCCGTTGTGTTCAGTGGTGATCTTATCGGACGCCGGTCATGTAAACCGATTCTGAGAGATAAAAGTCCGGTAGACCAGCGCGGAATGGCGACGCCAGTCGAGAGTGTCGGTGCGCACACTATCGTAGAATTGGTTCTGCAGGTGCACGACACACCGACGCGTACACGTCAGCTCGCGTAACACGAAATGAATGATGATTCATGCGGCACGCGAGCGATTTCACGTCGCGTTTCTCCCGTATTCTTTACCTACCCCGAGGCTCGAGCCAGCAGGGAGGGTAAGTGGGGAATAATACGCCGCCATTTGGTCTACGTGTAACAGGGAAACACAGGGATCCGAAGCCAATCGATACGTTCTTGCATATCGCGTGTACGTACACGAGGGACTGCCAGATAGATTCTCTTCCTATCTTCACTCATCCTCGACTCTTCCGTTGTTCTATCCATTTTTCCACTTCTTCTTCGACCTCGTTTCGCATGCCGTTCTTTTCGTGCTTGACCGCTGTGATCGTTTGACTTTCCGTGGAACGATACCTAGGCGCCTCGTCACGTGAACATACCGCAACGCCGATTCTAATTATTACGTTTAATTCGTGACTTCTGACCCGACACGGAAGAGCGGTAGCCCGCCATCACGAAGAGAGAGTGCATGATTGACATTTCGCGCCGCCGCTGCGCCGAGGTTCCCGTTGTTTTACACGCGTAACGCAGCCCGCGAACTCGAGGGTTCCGACGCATCTTCGTGGGATTTGCGGCAAACCGCCGCGTCATTTGTCACTCAAAGGACTGTTGGATACGTTCGCTGTCGTCCATCTCGTATGAAGTGGATTATTAAATCGTCAAAGTGCGAGGTACGTTGCAGCAATTTATGCAACACCGGCCACCGTCGTTTGCGCGTATAAATTATTAAACTTGTTCCTAAGATCGTATTCTTTGCACGCGTACGCGATTTTAATTATTCATTCACGGTTGTGTGCGATTTGTAGTTCCCCGGTACCAGATGAAGAACGAGATAACTCAAGATTGGGTGGGCATATTGAATTTAATAAAATAATGCCAGAAATATTAGCAGATATATCGGTAGGATCGTGAAGATAATTTGATTTATCGCCTTGCCTATACATTCTTAGAGAACGTTTCTTATTGTCGTATTCCTAATTGCCAACGTTATTATATTGTGCAGTAATTAATCCAGCAGTAATTAAAGGATCAAAAGAACGGCTGTTTGATCCTTTATCCGACAGTAACATCAAATGGTTCCTGCCTTTTCGTTTGATCTCTCTTTTTTCTTTCGTTAATAGCTATAAGAAACGCTTGTCCCCTTCTATCAAACTATAATATAATTCCTTCCCCTGCAACTCTAAACGGAACGGTTTGTATGAACTGTAACAACGCTTCCTCTTCTCGAGTTATTGTTCCTCTCTCGACTTACTGTCGCTCGTTTTTCTGCAACTCGCAGTGAAGCTTCGTTAGTGGGATTTCATTACTGCAAAGGTGCGTATGAACTTTTAACGATCTTTCTGAAACGATGGCTTCTTGACTCGATAAAAGTACTGACAAATTAATTGTGCGCTCAAAGAGCATCGCGGAAGTGGAACTACAAGATACGTATTCAAGATTCTTAGCGACAATACAAGGGATTCTCAGTTAAAGTTTACAAACGCAGTTCACAGACACAGTTTTCCATTGATACCCCGCAGCGGTAACGTCTAATTACATTAATTATTCGGTTCTTCTTTCACGGCGGCAACTTTTCATGTTAAACAGAGTGAAAAATCACGAGTACCTGCAAGCGGTACAGGAATCGTTCATTCGAAACGGCTGATCCGGGGTATCATTGATCCCTTGTTCCGGTTTCCGGTTCGATGCTTAGCCGCGTTAATCAATACGGAAACTGCAGCCGGGTCGATTGCAATTTCGAGAGGAGCAACGCGATTGTCCCTAGTCTCGGATCGTCTGTTCATTAGGCGTTTTCTATCAATGTAAACGTTTTTCCGTTGCGCATGCATGTTTGTTTCCATTGCCATTAATTGGCTTGTGGTGTCAGACAACGCACTCGCCCGTAATTAATTACCACCGGCGTCGGTTGTACGTCACCGTGTCGCTATGCGGCGACGTGTACACGAAGGTGGCGAAAGATTATAGGTAAAACCGGATTATCGTGCTTCCCGGATCACCGAGGATCGCCCTGACGCCCATTTGATGCCGTGTCCGCCACGTTGTAACGAGACCGGTGGAACGAGATTCGTGTAACACGAGTCACATACTCAATACGATCTTACTCCCTCATTTGCTCTGTCCGTTTAATTATTTCCAGTCGACAGCAAAAAACGGGTGTTCGGTACATGTTTAATTAGCGAGATGCTCGTTTTAATCACTCGAAGCTTGATACACGTTTAATGTTCGGCTACCGGGGAACGGAGTTGATTGACTTTGCGATTTTTTAGTATTACAATGTAATATTAAAGTTCCTATTCCCCTATTCAGATGAATCATCTTTCGTTTACGAAATATTAATTTTCAGCCTTTCATTTCCACAAACTAATGCAACGAATATTCGTCAAAAGAACTTTATATTGGGAACCTCAACGGAAGTCATCACACGCGGAGCTGAAAAATTAATTGCAAAACTGTTTACCTCTCGACAGCCATAAAAGGGCAATTTATTTTAATCAACACGGTGCGAACTTGATGTGCATATTATACGAGGAAGCATTTTTTTAGTCATGCACGGCGTGCGAATCATCGCATCACGGTGTTCGTACCGGTTTCCGTGTCTCTTTGTTCCCGTTTCCGTTCCACGCGCAAACACACCGCTCGGAGGCCCCCTTTCGAGCGGCGGCGGCACACCGCTATGGAAATTTATGTAAATGCAAAGCGAAATTCAATGGGTAATTTTTCATTTCGAAACGAATTAACGTATCAACCGCGGCGCGGGCTGGACGCGTTCGCAGCAAGATAAGGTCGCTCGACAAACGCGAGTAATTGATTAACCTGTTCGGACGTTAACTAATCGCGTCTTCATTACGAGCTTGCCTACATCGAATCGCGAATTTTGAGTTTTGAGAACGATGCTAGTTTCCGGTAAATTTTTCATCGCCTCCGGCGATATTTAACGATCCGTCCCGACGTTCATGTTTCCGCTAATAATTCCACGGGCGCGGGCGTATTTAATTTCTCGTCTGTCGCAACGCCAGGGCTACCAAAATTTCGGTGTGAAATACAAACGCGGCTGTTAATTCGCTTGGGATTTTTCGACCGTAATTTATTATTTAGGTCTCCCACCGCGCGAGGGATCGCGAGGGGAACGATGCCTGGCTGCACGGTCAGAATGGACTTCTGAAAAATAAAACACGAGCTGATCCCCTGTACATTGAATTATGGTTATTACAACGATAATTTTTACCCGTTTTTTAATCCCAAAGCTATTTAACTTTGGAATGGAAAACTAATTTAATTCCACAGATTTTCGCTTTGTAATTATTTCGTCCATTTTTGTTCGCAAATCTTCATCGCGTTTCTTAAAATGTATCGGCGATTAATGAAACGTGACACCGAACAATCCTGTTACACGTCATGAATGATATTACAAAACGGTGGTTTAATAATTCAAAATCGAAATGTAAAGGTAAATAATATCGTTGCCAGGTACAGGCTATCGTCCTCGATATAAAACTATTGAAATACAATTATTCGTGCTATTAATATTAAATACACGATCGCGTTTGCGTTGGTAATTTTGAGTGCCGTGCATTACTCTGGCACAAAGAACACAAAGGGAAGAGAGACACTTTATATCTTTATGGTATTAAATCACATCGCGCTCCAGTTTCGTCGTATTTTTATTTTTTCACGCACGAGCAATAACTCGTACGAGGCGTACATTATACGTATTCGCAATAACGATCTATATGACTCTTCAATTCATATTTTTATTCTGTAGAAAACTCTTTCAAATGAGTCAGATGATAATACATATCGAAATGCTCCGTTGTGTTTTATGGAATAAATTTCAAATGTCTTCGATTTTCTATTCTCCATTGTTGCAATATTTTATGATATCTAATGTGTTAAAACAGAAAAAACAAAATATTTTCAAAAGATTTATTTTATATTTATTAACTGCCGATGTACGATATTCCAAATTTTCATTAAAATTAAAAGAAAAAAAGAAAGGAAAAACTTACTCAAAGTTTTACAAATTTTTGTACATTTTTTTAAACGACAAGATACTTATTGAAATATGAAAATAATGATAATAAAAATTTATCTAAACGACTAATTTGTCCCAACTATTTTTTTTTAATCTTCTTATCCAACAATAAATTTAAGTAGCCTTTCAATTACAGAGGTAGGTAGGTTCCAAGAGGTTTTCACGAATACCAAAAACGTTTTCTCCTTTCCAATTGTAGGGGTGAGACAATCTGCTCCGGTTAAATAATAATTGGCTCGCTATCAGTCGTCTCACGCGCTAAACTTTATTGGAATTGGATCCGTAATCTCCCGGCGCATTTCCCCAGATGCAGAGCGGTCTTTCCCGTGTTCCCTCCACCATTTTGCCACCCTCGAATCCCACGTTCTGGACCATGTTTCGTGAAGTAACGCGACGTTAGTCTTGTTGGAAGGAATGGCAGGCTTGAGGACGGATCCTAATCTGACGGCCTACCTAGACCGCGATATCTTCCCGAATACCGAATCTCGAAGGAAGTTGTTATGTAAGTGCGCGTGATGGTTCTCGAGAGTTGCTCGATTCCGGCTGAACGTCACGTTACCTGTCGCATTAACCTTCCTCCGGTACGAGAACTACCTCGAGCATCGATTGTTTGAAATCGGTTTCTCCGTCGATGTAACGTCTTACGGTAAATTTAATACCTCAAATGCGATGTCTATGGTAGCTGAGGTCGTAAGACGATTTTCTCAGTCTTAAATGTGTGCTTATAAAAGGTGTACTTGATTTCCAGCGCTTACAAGAGTCAATATGTAAGAAAACCCCTTTACTTTTAATTTTATCACAACGTATCTCGTCGCGAGAGTATTTTCATAGCTAATGAAAATCGAAGAAGTACATAGCCTAACATGAAAGGCAACTTGCGTCATTTTATATTTGAATTCATGCCCTGTCGCGTTCAACGTTCGTTCGAGCAGATTCACAGAAAGCGCACGCGGAAGAGGAACACGTCCGACAGGTTCGCCGGCTCGGTTAATGGGGATTTACCCGAGCAAATTGCTAGCAGCAATTACCGAATACCGACTCGGATAATCCCTTCGTAGTACGCCTTCGGCTGACCCCTCGCTCACTCGATACCTTGCTCCGGTTGTACTACTTAGTTTACAGGGAAAACCACCCTTCTTGATCCCGTCCTCACCCCTGCCCCCGAGCCCGTCAGCGGCGTGTCACGTGCACGCGCTCTCGCATGACGCACGTGCGCGTTTCTATTGCCAGAAGACCGCTCTCGACTGGTGGTTCACTGGGAAACAAGCTGCACTGTCATCGATCCACGGAATCAGTGAAACTGTGTTACGATGTTACCCTCTTGTTTAAAATTATTTTCTGCTTTTTGCCGGATATAAAAAATACTAACAGAACGAAGAAATATTCAATACCAGCAACTGATCATGGCAGGACGTCATGTGTCAAGGTAGTTATTTTGAATCAAATTTGAAGAGAATGTACATATATCATTTTATAATAAAAATTAAAATTTATAATTTTACTCACATTGCAACGACCGGAAAGAATATTTCGCAAATGATACTCACCTGAAACAAGCAAACATTTATTTATTATAAAATTACCAAGATATTATTTAGGTAATGCGACTACAAAGAGTAAAAGTTTTAAGGAACGGTAGAGAGAGAGAGGAACCGGAGAGATACGATGCGGAATGGCAGTCGTGATTTGAACACTGACTTTTAATTTCGACAAAGGAGATCACTGAAGTATGCAGAAGGCGAGTCATTCGCGCGGGCAAGACCAACCGACTTGATACGTAATAACGTAAGGAAGGAGCCTGTGAACTAGTGTATTTCCTGTTTGCGCAAAGCCTCCACGGAGAACCGAGTAATAAACGATGCACTGTGCACAGCTTAAACGGAGCTTTATGAAATCCCGGCCATGATTAATAATTTTCCCCCGCGTCCCATCGCCCCTCCGTTCTCCAACGGGAGCCACCACAACTCTTGGCCCCCGTACCTCGTTAGGCCTCTCTCTTAGCTTTAAAGCCTCGCGTTGGCTTATGGATCGAGGTCTCTTCGGTGCCTCGCCATCTTTCTCTGTTCGCTGTTCGTCTTTTTCTTCGAACTCTTTCGCCATTGCTACATTCGTTGTCTTCATGTTTCCAACGATCCCGCGTTTTATTCGCAGACCGAAGCATCTTCGACTATTAATTTCTGCGTCAAGGCAATTTTATCGTTATCTTTTTCTTAGTCAAGTTCAACGTCGCATTCGAGATTCAAAGGAACAGGAACACAACCGGGAATGCGACGATAAGAAATCGTGGTTCGAACGAGTCGAAATTATGTACAGAATTAATTATCTAATAGAATTAATTATAGAATAGACAGTGAAGAAATTTCGATGCCGGATAAATTCAATTTTGACGTAGACAAGGGATCAAGGTTTGCAAAGGAGTTCCCAATTTTCGATGCTCAACGTCCGTGATTACAAATTTAATTAAACCTGAATACGGTCTATCCAAGCGAAAGGATATTAATTAATAGATCCGTTGTCGAGGAGAATTTTCTTGTGAACAAGATTTTTAAAGTAGATTAGAGACAAAAAATAGTGGAGTTTGACTTGAGCATTTGCTACGCTTGTAAAATATTTAAAAGGATAATTGTTTACGTAATTCCATGTTTCATTCGAACGGTGAAACCGTCGATGTGGAGACAACTGTGGCAAGGACTAGCTAAACGTCATTACCATGAGCTTTCACGTGTGAAACAGGATTATTCTCGTTTGCGAGCTCATTAGGGCGACGACGGTCCCGAGACGCGTCGTCATTAAACAGTGAACGGCCTAGACAATTTATTTGTACGCCGTTACCCCGAATCTAAGTTAAGGGCCTAGGGTAATCAGGTGACTTTCCTAATATTTGTCGGTAAAATTTTGACGGTTTTTGCTCTGTTTTATCGATAACCAGGCAAAAGTAATGAAACATATGGATTTACGGGAATACAATTTTCGTCGAAAATATTTTTCAGAAATTATTTTTGATTATATTTTATATTGTAATATTTAAATATTCCGTTACTTTGCAAGAATTTGAATAGAAAGTATACACTTACTAATTGGCTATGTACCGTTTTTATCGTAGCATGGCTGTAATGTCGAACATGATCCACTTCTTTCTTCTCGTTCCCATTTAGAGACCGAATCAATACCCATTCATACATAAACGCAAACTGTTTTAAACGCTGACATACCTGACTTCACACAACTGTTTTCTATGTCAACACGGTACTGAAGCAGGTCGTTCCCCGTTGCTGGTATTACCGTTGCACGTCACTCGCAGCCCAACCAACGGATAATTAACCCTGCGGTTTGCACTACGACGCCTTCATCGTCTCCCGTCACTCTACCCACCGTTCTTCGGTCTCGTTTTTCAAAAACCATGGTCGTTATGCATACGGCACGGTTATAACAGAAACAGCTACTCAAACACGGAATGATAACGTAACATTTCCTAATTTAGAGAACGGTAAGACTGCATTTGAAACGAACTAGTAAAAGAAACGTTTTAATTAGATGTGAATTTTTCTGTAAAATATATTAATTTTAAGCCCACATACGTGTAAAACATTTTACTAAAAATTTGGTGCTTTATTCAAATTCAAGAAAAATAGTTGGGCATTCTATTTGAAAGACTGAAAGTAACACATTGTAAATAAAACAGAAGAGAAACAAGAAACAGACCTGCATGGCCCGCTGGAAGTATCGCAATATTTATTTAAAATTTTTTATTACACAACAAACACCTAACGAGTTATACGAGGCTCACCTTGTATAAAAAAGAAAATCGATTTTCTATAAGAATAAAAAAGAGCTGATACATCAACACGTAGTGTACATATAGTATAAGCGTGCATACAAAAAATGTATCCTACATCCAATATCCTTTTGAATATCAACACTGAATCGATAAATTCATGAAACATGCTTGACACGAAGCGATTAAGAAACTTGTTCGCGAAGAACCGACTCTCTACCCGCAATAACGTGACTGTTGACACCGTTTCAATCTGAAATTCCGCTAACTACCCAGGAAACTACCTCCTCTCCGGCACGATTTAATCTCGGCACCGCGCCGCACCCACGCGGTAGAGATTCGTGCCACATCAAAAACTCGCACAACTTTCTCCTAAATCCTTCCTGCCGCCGACGCCGCCGCCTACTAATTCCCAACTCGTTCGAACACGTGCAGACGAACTGTCGGCATGGGTGGAAAACAGTTGTCTGTGCCGGCTCGCATCGGGCCGGGTCATCTGCATCTGCATCTGACTGCCACCATTGCCGTGAAAAGCGAGGAAAAAAACGAGCACGGTTGCAAGCGGTATCGTCCAACTTTCGCCTCGTTTCCATGCCGGTTCCTATTTTTCTCTTTCTCTCTCGCTCCGGACGAAGTTAGCGCACGGCGCCCGGGGGGCGAGGGTCTGCCAATGGCAGACGACACCGATGGCAGCGAGTAGCAGCCACGCTCCTGCTGATGGATTGTCTCTCCTCCACGCCCCCTGATTACCCTCGTATGCTGTCTCGTTCCCCTGTCGTCTCCTGGTCCGTGTCGTCCGTCCGCGATCGTTTCCCATCCCGTCCGACGATGAGGAAAAAAAAAAAGAAACAACGTAGGGGCGCGGTGCGAAGTGGTGTCTCGCGAAAATCAGCGGGAAATTCGCGCGGCATGCACGATCGGGAGGAGATAGAGACAAATAGTGAATCTGTCGTTCGATTTGCTCGGGATTTATGCGTTTCTCATTCCTCTCGGAACAGAAGGCTCTATATGTCGAGGGTAAGAGGGAACGTGCTTGGCACCGGAAGCTAGGAACCTCGAAAATTGAAACAGAATTCACGGAGCGAGGATGAAATACAAGGAGGATTCAAGTTTCCCAGGCTAAATGGAACCTCGTAAGTTTTCACCGTGAAAGGCTTTGGGCTCCAGGAAATGGAATATGTCGTGATGGCCGATGAAAGATCGGTCGATGTTCGTGCTGACATTATTTTAAATTCTACTACTTTTCATGGATTAGAGAACAGAAACTTCGTTAGAATAGTTGACAAAGTGCGTGCTGCTAAGAATGTGTTGTACACGCCGGACCAGGTTGATAACCAGTTATTCCGGGGGATAAGAACTACGGAACGTCAACTCAGATTAGATTGTTTGTCCAAACGTGGTGTCATCGATATAATACCTCATACCGATGTATATATTTCAAAACCTTGGAATTTGTAATACATTTTATTAACCAGTTAAGTGTGTTTGACGACTATATCCGTCATGGAAGAATGGCAGAATTTTGTGTTATGACGGCTATATCCGTGAATAAATTCATTCATTTTCTAAAATAAAGTCGTCTTTTTGACCCAATATTTCAACAGCGACACTTACTCTGTGTTTGACGACTATATCCGTCATCGCTTGATTATCGCGACACACACTGGGGCGCACTTTGCAAAATGATCGACACAGTTAACTGGTTAATNTAATTCAGTTTTAAAATGGAAAGCTATAGTATAGCTCAATGATATTATTTCGTAATTAAAAGAAGAAAATAATTAATTGATAGTAATAGCAATTGGAATGAAATTCTTTTGCCAAGTTTTTGTTTTCTTTCTAAAACAGTGTATAATCGTACCTGATGACGAGGAAGTCGATGGCAATCAGAATTGTCAAATTAATAATATATCTGAGTATATGAAGTGCGTAAAATTCTTTGCATATAATTCGACCGTTTTAGCACGCGGATCTGTGAATTCGTTGCCAGCGCAAGTAGTTAAAAACAGCCACTGTCATAATTAACGTTTGCCTATTTCAAAACGGGAAATGTAAAATAAGGTGGTAGTTCCTGGTTTCAAAGGACGATAAATTATCCACACGCCAATTGAATAGGTACGCGAGTGAATCTCTTTAACGAATATCGAACGCAGGATCAACTTTTAATTAAAGCCAGGATCAAGCCGGATTTAAGATATTTATTTTATATTTCAGCATCCCCCTTCATCGACTCCATGAAACCTGTCGACAGCCTCGCTGTCGTCGATGCAGCTAGCCCAATTTCGACGAACCCTTCGTTGCGTTCACCCTCTTCGTCGTCCCTTGTCCCATCCATATTCCCGTCTCCTTCTCTCTCTGTCCTTTCGTTCCATGTCGTTCATTCCTTCGGTCGCACGGCTTATCCGCGCGGATTCAGCCCTTTACAACCCGATTCTTCAATCTCGTGCAGGTAGTAAAGACTACAGATTTTACGAGCCGGCGAAAAACGCGGCGCGGGTGAAAAATCGCACACAGCCGCGTGGCGTGCGACCACCATAAGCCTGGCGTCACACACGATTCCGAGTCGAACGAAGGGTATGAGTCGAGTTTCCGGGCATATACGTACAGTTATGTGTTCCTACACGGGCTGGCAATATTCAACGACGCGCGCGGCTAGGGAACTTTGCACTTCAATCTTATGAGAATACGCGTCTGCACTTGTCGCAAGTATAAAGCGAGTAAGAATTTGTCGCGCCAATTTCCGCGATGCCTTTGGCTGTGCTGAATTTTTCTCTGCAGAAGATCTTTATATGTATGTACGTACATGTATTTTTATAAGAAGAGTTATAGAAGGACATGAATGTCTTTTGCGAGAATGTTTTTGGTAGGATGTCAATACTCCAGCCAGAATAATGAAAGGGATCTGAGGTGAATGAGAAGAAGGTCTAACAATAAGTAGCATAGATCAATATTTGAACAGACATACATGTTCTTCGATGTAGTGATATGTTCAATAATATTTGTCGAAGTCTTTAATGCGGTCTTATTTAAACGATTCAGTTAAATATACAGTTTGAATGATCAAGTGACGTTCGCGTGGATATTTAATATAGTTTCCTTCGATATCGAAAACTTATGAAAACATGAATTCTTTGAGGAAGGATAAAAGTAGATGAAGGAAAATTTTCAAGTCTTTAGCGTGACCTCATCGAAGTTCACCCACGGAAGATAGGAGAGCATCGAATATCGGACGAGATAGTTTAGAGGAAGAGAGGGTGACAGAGATACTTTCTTCAACAGGTATCCACATTCCCGTCGAATCTCGAGAGTTGGCCGACCAGAAATAAGGGTGACGCGGCCCCTACCTAACCCTGCCGCCTCCTTGTGAATTCTCCACGGAGAACATTTTCCAATCTGACTTGACGCGACGCGAAGAACGGAAAGAGTTAGGCGAGGGAACTCGAGGGGAAGGAAAAAGAGAAAAGGAGTCCTTATATAACGCGGCCAGATTGAAGGAATGGAACAGTCGGGACGAACGTAATGGCGGAACGGGGAATACGATTGTCGGGCAAGCGCAGCGTTCCGGAAGAAAAGTGCCTTAGAAAAGTGGGCAGAGCAGGTGGCGTAGGGTGGGAGGCTAAACTTTCATGTTCCGAGTTCCGACATAATGAAACTAGAAGTTTCCGGAAAGAATGGCAAAAACATAGAACAATATCGTATTACACTTTTTAACTATAATACAATAATTAGGATTAGACAAATCATGTACATATTAGGGTTGTATGAATAGTCGAAAGGTCGTCGAACTCATAAATTTGTTCGGATATTTATAATATCGCAATCAGAATATCAACTCGAGATCTGAACTCGAATTCGGTAGCCGTCACTGCATTCGATGTCGATTATACACCTTAACATATGAAAACAATTTCAAAGTTAAAAATTATAAGATCTCTTTGAAAAATCATGTTACAAATATAATGACGGTGATAATGTAATTGAGTTTCGATTCCCGACTTGAGTTCGGGTTCCGGAATTATGTATTGATCAAACTTTCAGAATATGTAGAAGGCTCGAGTGTCCGAAATTTTGAGGCACACCCCTAATTCCTAGTACGTACATAGCATTTAGTGTGTTATATTTTATCATATTATATTTGGGTAGAATTCAGTATGAGATTAAATGAATTCAAATTATTATCTAAGGGAACGTAATGTTTATTGATCCTCTTAAAAAGTCTTGGGAAAATTAATTCCGATTTGAACGTCTATTGTTCAATAAGCATATAAAAGCCTTTTAATAAAATCTAGGAGTAATTAATTATTGCTCGTGTATTTTTATTGACTCATTCAGCATACTTATAACAGCGTTAAGTAGTTTGGTACTTTTGAGTGAGAATACACAAATTCTTCTTTTCTTTCCGACTTGTCTGTCTTTCTTAGCTCAGTTTTCTGGCACCGAGAGGATCGCAAACGAATGGAAAATACATGTAAATGCCTGGACGCGCATTCACCCCAATAGGATTCTTTCTTTCCTTCTTTCGAGCAAACACGTACGCTTTCCCCGTTTATTCCCGGGTCCGTTTGAGATCCCGACTCTGGCTCACCTCGTTCCCTCTTTGTCTCACGGCCCTTCAGCCCTGCTTTTTGTATTCCCGGCACATATCACTTAAGGGTCAGGCACCCTCAAAATAGATCCGTTTCACGAAATAACACGCGTTGCCACGGACACCCTTCCATGGTGTTGCATACCAATGCGACGGCGTCTCACTCTCCCTTTCCCTCGTTCGCTCCGATCAGAAACCATTGACCAGGCGAACTGCTTCGATAACGCATTCGTTTTTCGTAATATCCGGTCAGCGAATCGACGAAGCGAGGAAAGGCAAAATGGCTACCACTCACACCACTCAAGCTTGCCGCGAGCAAGTGAGTTTTCTAACCGTGAATAGAACTGCCGCGCACCTCGACTAGAGGAGCTTTTTCCATTAGCCGGCAATCGCTTGTGAGCTTCCAGCTATACGAACTGCTTCGTTTTCCGCTGTTCCGTTCGGCCGTCGTGGAATTTTATATCGAAAAGGATCGCGAACTTACTACTACATCTGCTCGCGGATAGACGTTCGAGGAAATCGTGACTTTAACTCCGTTTTCGAAAAGTTTCCAATTGTTGGGTTGAATGCAAGAGGAGCGAGTAACCGTTGAAATTCATGAAGCTTTAATTCAGTCACATGTGACTGTGCACGCGACACAGAGATCGGAGCGATGTAAGTGTAAGTAACCGCGCATCATGGAACAGCCGCAGTAGTAGAAGCAAACGAAGCAACGAGCGGATGGATAGACTAAAGCAAGAGGTGTTAATCCCGGCGCAAGGTCTGTCGGGAATAAAAAAAAAGACAGATGGACGCTCATGACAAATAAGCTCTGATTTAATTTTCACTCGACCGGGTTTCGCTCGAGTGACCACCACGTACCGGTTGCTGCAGATTAGCCTTAATGTCATCGTAGTGAAGAAAAAGCGAGAAGGGAAAGCGGATCCAGCTTGGAAAACAAAGAAACCGGGAGAGGGACGCTGGAAAGCGAACAAGCAAGATAAAAAGTGAGGAACGAAGTAGAGCGGAAATAAGTGAAAAGAGAAGATGAGACGAGGAAAGTGAGAGGGAAGAAGAGAAAGGACGAATGGGGCGTAGTTATTAATTAATCCAGGCTCTCCTCTCTAGATACTCGGCGCGGCAGCCACAAAATAAAGCTCCCAGCATAAAGAGCTTTACTTCCTGCGGGCATGAAACAATTATCGCCATCCGTTGTGAGCACAAAGAAGAAGCTAAAGAAGAAGGGACTCACGGGCGAACGGGTTGGGCACGTGATTATACGCAGCGTGTCGAGTCCGGCTTAGCGACGATCAAAGGGATCCCAAGCCAGTGTGGTCGTTGCTAATCGTAAGCTCTCGCGTAATAGCTGCCTGGAAACCATCGTCGATTGATTCTGCCTAGTTTTTACAGAGATGTCGTGCACTACGGCCGAGAAGATAAATTTCAAACTCTTTAGTGAAATCCTCAGTATTTTCTACCCTCTCTTGAACGTCCATACGCTTTGGCGATTAAGGGTTTCCCAGAGCTCGTTCATCTCGTCAAATAATTTTTCCTTTTTTTTTTAGTTTATTAATTCATCGTTTAACCCGTAAATTTTAATATGATCACTTTCTTTAACGAATAATAACTCTATACAAATCGAAGATAGAAAAGTGATATTAATATCGGCATGAATATTTCTTAATTACTTCCTACTTTGGAGGGTCCAAAAAAAATTGAAATTCTCAAATAATATTTGTCTACTTTGTTATCCGAATCAATGGAGTTGAATGTTACTTACGTTCTGGCGCCACCTAAACTCGCAAGGGTGTATTTTTCCGCACAGCCACCGGATCGATTAATCTCGCCACCCGTCAGATGGCGCTGTTAAAAGGGAGCTTTGGCGAGCGCAAGCTCGGGGATAGATCCCACGAAGATTGACCGACGGAAAGCGACTTTACCGGCGCTACACTAGCAGTTTCTCAGCGGGATTAATTAGCCTCGGCTATGTCTGACTTATCATAATCCATTCTACTTATCTCATTGTATACCTCATGTGTTTTTAACACTGTACAAGTCTTACCAGTTTAAAATGTTTTATTAATACCTTTTCGTGTATTACATTGGAAATGAATTTCAAAACAGTGTTAAATACTACAATTACAGTTTATAATAGCACGTTTTAGATAAAATAGGAATTATGTTATTGCATTCTATATCTATTGAATAATATACGTATTTCCTATATACTTAATATGTTATATTTAATAATTTCCTAAAAAATCAATTAAGTACAAACACAGTGTCTCCGTGATCGAAATAAATTTCAACGGAAGTCATACGTCCAGAACTCGTTCGCTAAACCATCCCCTGAGAGAGCTCCTGCAATCTGCGACGTGACTCTAAAAATGACATCCTCCTCGGAACACTTTAATACATCCATTTCGTATTGTATTCTCAAGATTTAAAATATCCCACAATCTGTTCCTCATACGACCTCGGAGAATGAGAATGCCACCGGAGATATTTGAACTATCGGATACGTATGTGCGTATTTCGGAATTCAGATTTCCTCGCGTAATGGCAACGCAATGTACATTTTATCCGATGAATATCGTGTCATGAAATCCCTGAGAATTGACTCAAGCAATATTGTTAAAAAAAAGCGAAATAAAATGAATGACAAACGAATGGAAATGTATAGACAGTGAGATCTATAG
>NW_017134582.1:215517-223941 GCF_001652005.2 Ceratina calcarata | reverse complement strand
GTGCCTAAATCTTCTCGCGCAATTTCCGTTCCGTAATTACTCTCACAGATGAGAGAGTCAGCGGAAGGAGCGTGGAGAAGGAAACAATTAAGGCCATTTATATCTTCGCGAAATGCGAACGGGCAAAGAATGACAGCTGAAATCCGGGTTGAAATCCGGGGGCGAAGCCTGGCGGACCGGATTCATACCATCCGCTGCAATAGACGCGGTTGGCAACTAGAGTAGGCGCAGAACGTTCGGAGGAACAACGTTAATCAGGCCGAGTAAACACCTGCCGCTGATTGTGCCGCGTACAGTATATGGGAAACACGGCATACAAAGCCTGTACGGAATCTACGAGTGTCTACGGCCTACGTGCTCATCGATCGTCCGAAAGCTCTCGCGTTACTCAGCCACGAGAAAAGAGCTCGTTGAAGACCGCAAACTCCGTCCCAGTTTAGCACGAAACGATGTTTCACGCGTCAGGTGAGGAATTAAACGTTAGACTCATGTCAGATAAAATCAATGTACTCGCTGTTTCGAGTCCGTCAAGGGGCCTCGACGGTTCGAAGTTCAAGTGGGTATCGTTCAAAGCGGTGACGATTAAAAAACTTTTACGAAATCATAATTCAACATTCTTCTTTTTTGACTTGTCGAGTAATACGTAATGGTACGTAAATGGTGTTTCGATATTTATTCCGTTTTACATTGTTAATTGATGGTGTGTTGCGTGCTAAATTTTAATTTGTTACTTCGCGCACTTGCACCTTTCATGTTGCTAAATATAAGTAGCTTAAGTTTAACTGGAAATATTCTCGAAGGTGAATCTGTCGATAATTTATAAAAGCCGCAGTCAGAAGAATCTGCCTCGAATAAACATTAGACGTTCCTTCTAGGAACCGTTCTTTAATACTGAATATTTTGCCAAGTAAGACGCTTTGGCAAATTCAATTGCAGATACTTCAAAGGTGATGTTTGAGCGATTTCTTAAAAGAAGAAGTGGAAACGATCTCGCTCTCTAGGCGGCGGGACTTAATAAATTGTAAAGCCTTCTTCGGTATTTACGTTCCCACGAATCCCTCCAATTTTGTCGCTTCTTAAGGGATCCAAGGGAAATCTCTTAAATGGTTTAAATGGCTGGGAAGAGTGCCGGACTAAGGAAGTTATCGGCTTAAGGCGAAATGCGAATAACAACCGGAAAACGGGCAGGCGAAACCGATAAAACTGGTTGAACTCTAGCCATCTGATTTTTCCGATTGCTCATCTTTCGCGAACCTAGCCTATGGTTTTTCTTCCTGGGTGCATTTTAATTCCAACTTCTAAATGATACATAAATTGCAAGATCGCTTCTTCAACCAGCCTTCTTTCATAGCTTTCACATTCCGGTTGGCTGTTCTCCAGCATTGCTCCTTGATGGTCACTTGGTTGGAAAATATCAGCGACCGTCGGTATGAGAGTGTACTCTGTGCAGGGAAATAAGAAGGAAACTATTTTGAAAAGGCAGCTGTATTCGACATAGTGCTCCTTCATTTTCAAGTAGAGGATGCATCCAACAATGAAAGGCTACTATTGTAATAAGCACTGGTTTTATTTCGAACAGCACTTGCCTTGAGCAATCAAACATTAAAGATAGATACTTTAGTTTAGAGCTTGCGTTGTGGTGAAATTTTAACTGATTATATTGCAGTGAGTCATACCTACCAATTCTTGGAAGTTCTCGCTTGATGCGAGCCTAGAATCTTATCTATTTTCATTCTTCTCTCTGTACTGAGGAATCAGTTTTATATTTATGACAATTATTCAAAAATTATTGGAGATGCAAGAAAATTGCATAGGACCTTTTCTGTAGGTAATAGCAGTATTACAACTTATGTTCAAAATATTTTTTGCTAGCATTAAATCTTATGTATTGTATGCTTATTCATCTTTTCTCTTAATTCTCGCGCTCGCACAATCGACATTGACTTGAATTGACCATTCACTTTCTTCCATGCCGCATGCTCGAACAACGGACGATTAGAAAATCCACCCATCCGGATACATTTTCACAAAGGTGCGTTATATGTATAAAGCAGAAAAAGGCATTACATAATGATGCACGTGAAAATGTAATACAAATCAATACTTGAAGCACCCAGCAGACTCCTTCCGGGAAATATAGTAACGGCAGAGCATCGATTATTCATAAGCTCGGAGGGAACCTCTCAAAATCGACAACGAAACTGCACGTCGAACGGCAAACACCGTCTGCCTCGGCGCGACGGATGCCTCGACCAAATAAAATTGTTTCCCTGTCGTGGAATTTTCCAATGGAGGATTAGGCAGCCTCGTCAAATGATGCGGTCGTCCTGAAGGATCTCGCGTGTGAGTTACACGGGAGACGCGACAAGAGACGGGAAAAGGAGGTTGGGCAACCAGGTACAGCGGCGTTCAGCTCGCCGTTTCGCGTCGCGCTGGTTGTTTTTTAGTCTCGCATTTCCATACCCGTCTGCGGGAGACCTGTATGGAAATTCGACGGGGCGGCGGCAGCGCGGCAGGGACGCCTTTCGCGTACCGATATTGAGTTCGAACGAATACTGATGGCCGCATGCATTATCCTTTTGGGAATAGATGAACCGGATACTGCAAGCGAGACTCTGTTTATCCATACTCCATTTATCTGAACCGATGTCGTCACAGTACATGGTTAACCGATCTGTTATTATCCGCACGCTGTTCACTCGCCGATTATGCGAAATCGTATTTGCATTCGTGTTCGATTCCGGCCATTGACTTGCGAACGATCTTCCAAGAAGAACAACGGATTTAATAAGGTGAATCGATTTATTTTTACAACACTGCGAAGAGATTCTCAAGTAAAATTTTCTCGCGCAAGAGCGTTTGGAAGTAGTCAGCAAAGTTACATATGCATATGACCTGACACTACATGACTTCTACCTTTAGAGATTTGGGAAATCACAGGTTTATGAAAACAAACTCCAAACCGAAACTGGTACTCAGGGGAGGTATTTGACGTCATGGACCAAATTATGGAGCGAGCATGAGGAAAGCTCATCACGAATGTCATGGATAGATAAATGACTAAATACACAAATACAGAGTAAATCGTGGGGGTAATAACTCGTTTCATGATCTTCCTTTTCATATCCCATTTCACTAATGTACAAATTTATGCAATGTGATGAAAACGAAATAATGAAATCTGATATTAGTGGTGAATCAGCCTTGAGTTACTTTCTATATCTGCCTTCAACACGAAGTACCTTTCTCCTTTTTTATTAGACCCTTTTATATGAATTAATCAAATTTCTAAGTTAAAAGTGGACTCAATTTCTATTATCTTTAGATTACAGATTTTCATTCAACATAAGATTTTAATTGATGACAATTTAAGAAATGAAATCTAAGTTGAGATTTCCTTACCATTTAAAACTAATGATATGTATGTATAGGATAGATACATATAATGCATATTCTTATACACTGCATGCATTTGTTATATTTCCTGCAAATTAAATTTTTCTACAAATACATAAAATCTGCAGTCTAATTATCTGATTTAACCACCTGCAGGAACTGGCTTCTTCTTTGTATGTAGACGTTTACTGTACAAGAAACACAAGACTGCGCGTGGCCAATGGCGAATCGAAGTCACCTGTTTGTCGAGATTTAGGGGTGAGTGAACTGCCGGTGTTATCTTGATGATGCGGTCTCTCTGTTGGGGTGACCGTGGCAGCCTGAATGACGAAACCAAGTTACTGAGTTCGAGCGCTGTGATACGAACCGTTTCGACGGCCAACGGACACGAAATAGAGAGGCGAATCCATATGACGATACGATTACTCTGATTGATGAAAGATTCTGATCACTAATTATAGGGGAGGGAAATTTATGAAGTTGTTTATTGTCTACGTAACAATCAAGAAATTGTAATAACATTTGAGAATCATAAAAGAGAATGAGACAATGTCACTTGTCAAACTTTTGATTATTCATTTACATCTATAACATCTTTAAGGAACGATTAAGATCGCCAAACTGTTACTCATTTTTTAACGAACAGCACGGGAATGAATTTCTGGTCGTACGACGTTTATTTGCCGTTTCGGAATTTTTAAAGTAAATTGGATGATCGACCGTTGCCACTCTCGTTTCCATTTAAAGTTCATATTTTTTCGTACGAATCGAAAACTGCGTTACGGTAAACAGAGACGACGAGGAAGTTGATTTCTCGTTTGTCTCTCTGAAAAAAAAATGAAACGCAAAATAAAACATTCACGGTCTCCGCGTGGAAATATCTATTACTGTTCGACGAAAAAGTAATCACCGCGGAATGTTAATTGCGCTGAGGGAAGAGCGAGGGAGAAAGAAATATAAAATATTTAAAATATATTCAGCAGAACGTATTTATTTTTTGCGCTAAACTTTTGCAAATACAGTTACACGAGAGATATAAAAATCCATGCGTAAAAATGCGAAGACATATTAAAAATATCATTACGGTTTCATTTCTCGCATCGCTCAATTTCCTAGTTTCATTTCAATTTTTCTGGCCACATTCGAAACGTTTTTTAAACTTCCTTGAATCCACATGAATCATTTCTGTATATACGTACATGTACGCCATATGTACTTATTTTACCATTTCACTCTAGTCTACAATACGAAAGACTATCTATTTCATAGCTAAATTTCAAATATTTCCGGTGTCTAAACTTCCAGTACACATTTGGACGATAAATTATTATCGAGTTGCAAAAAAATCCTACTGATATCTTGGTACAAAGATCTACATGCGTTACCATGATGAAAAGGAGAGGAAGAGAGAGAAAGCAGTTTTCACACAATAATCGGCGAGTGTCTAAAAAGCGGACTGTTAATGGTCAAAGGAATCCCGTTCGTCGGGAAAGGGTTGGGTCTCGAGGACGCTTTTCACGAGTCCGTCGACGCACGAGCATGCCAACAAAAGTCGGGGAGGCGAGTGGAAGATTCCCTGCTACTACTCGTCCGCGCCCTCGTCTCGCGTTTTTTCATGCTTCCGGTTCCTTCATTCGTTGCTCTCTTTCCCAGGATTTCCCTCTTCCGTACCTACGCTGCGTGAGGAGTCTCGCTCAACCGAACTGCAATGGAATTTGCTTAAGAGCCGGAGAGAGGGTCAGATGAACAGTCGGCGAGGGAAAGAAGAAGATGCAACGATCGATACGATAAAACTGGAGAAACGCGAACACCATCCTAAGTCTAATGGACGATTTACCCGCCATAACCGGAATTCTGTTTGCGTACGGGCGAACGAGTTGTAATTGATCGTCCTTTTCCGCTTTAACGGAATTTAACAAGTTGGCAATCAAAAAATGTTGGTGTAATTACGAAATAGAGAAGTAAATAAATGTAGTGTAGCGTCACACGAGATTAAATAGGAAAAGCGTTTAGATGGAAAAAGTCGTCGGATAAAATGAAAGAAGCGTATCAAGAGTAAGCCACGACGAAAGGTGAAGGGTGCGAGAGTAGCGAACCGACGATAAAGTAGTAGGATAGACTGGAAGAGAGATACAATTAGAGCGGATAACAAAGGAAGTAAGATTAATGGGAGAGCGTATAGATGTGAGACACGTGCGAGAGGAAAGGAGAGGATAAAACACGGTAGAAAAGAGCCGATACAGGAGGGAGCGAGAGAAGATTCCTCGACGTGTGAGGCCCGATGTATGCCTCCGCCCCGCGGTGAGATGAAAGCAAACGAAAGGGCGTAAATGTAAATTGGTACATTCCTACGGCGTTCTTAATTAACTTCTATGCAATTATCATGGCGCGGTGTTCCGCAGCGCGAGCGTGTCTGCTCGGCGTGTGGTGTTCCCGTCCGCTCTGGCCGTCTCTCATGTAAAAGAGAACGAGTAAGTGGAGGGAAAGAAAAAAGAAGAAACTTGGGAAGAAAGGAAGAAGAGGGAGGAATTGCCGGGGGATAAAAAAAAGTAGGAAAAGTAGACTCTTCCTTGTTCGGACGAGGCAACTTCGTTCCCTCAAAGGCGCGGTTTTCTCTCTCGCGAGCGAGCGCCCTTTACCGTGGGTGTTTAAAAACCGCGTGTACTTTGTACGCAAGAATCGCATTCATTCGGCACTTCTCAAACGCTACCTGACTCCGCGGATACGCGGTGAAGTGGGAGCCACCAGACCGGGCCCTCAACGCAATTTTGGAAAAGCGTTTGTTGCTCTGCCGCGACTTTGAACCAGTTCACGCACGAGTGCGTGAGACCCCTGTTACACACGCGTTGCGCGCGTTCACCGTGGCGAGGCCTCGTTCACCCTTCACCCGTCAAGTGACTCGATTTTCTTAACACGCGAGCACGCGTAAAGTAAACCTGCCATTTCATGACGTTGAGAAAATGCTGATCCCGCGTGGCTTTTCAGGAAACACGTTTCTTTGAATCTCGACGATCGTCGTCTTAAGGGTACTTTCACGTTAACTTAAGGATCAAGTGTTACGTGTTCAGAATTCGTCATGCTTCGACAGAGTTTATTCTAAAACTTCATCGGTAGAATAGTATACCTAGACTAAATCCTTAAAATAACGAGTTCATTACAAAAACATTTCCTTTTTTAATGATATTACTCGTTGGTTAATTACAATGATATTTAATGATTAAACTGCGCGTTACTTAAACAGAATTAAACTGGGTTATGCTCCGTCTTACGTCGAACCAATAATCGTCACCGCAGTGGATATCGAATTTACGACAACGCTTGTTACGCAAACACTCCTCAATACTAACACGCAACTCGCATTAGTACAAGTGCATTACGCTCTTGACATGTTCATTTGGGCTGGCGTGCGCATGGATATGCTACGCGCTCGCTCGCCCCCTTAACGATGCGAGCGAATAGTGAATGCATAAACAAAAGGAAACATTGAATACGTTGCTTGCACTTCAAACCGATATAACATGGATAATACGTTGCATTTACGCGGTTATAACGATAATCATGCAATCATGATTACGCCTGCTATTATTATCAATTAAAATTATTATCCATCATACGCTGGTGTAACCGTTATCAGATTAGGTTTCACCTATCGAAAATTATCATCAATTCGAGATAAAATTATAATTACTACAGACAGCAGTTCCGACCGGCCGTTAATGAATTATCCAGTTTGAATGGAGCGACGCGTTATTTATATCAAAATGATTCTAAATTGGCTTGTTTCGCGAGTTCCACGGTTTTTCACGGCGGGGTTGTTTAAGCGGATGGGTGAATAATAAGAGACCGCGTTCTAATTATTAATTAAAATGATCGAACGTGTATAATAAACAGTGCGGCGGTAAACACGGAGCGTTTCAGTCTGGCTTAATCGCAAAGGATTCACCGTGCTGCGTTGCAACGAGAGCTCGATCTCGTATAACGTGAGATACGCCATCAAAACATATTCGTGCAAAAATTAATTGTGTAGCACTACGGGTGCGAATATTTTAGCAGCAACTTTCAACGCACAGGAAGCATAGGTAGAAAAGCTATTATCGTCGACCCTCTAGCGCGAAGCTAATGAACGGACTGCCGCTACTGTGGTGCGGCAGAGGGCCCGGAACAAAATTCAGAGGTATCCGCAGCAAAATCCAATATACCGTAATGCGTTCCAGCGCGCTCGTTATACCTTTTATTTTTTATATTCACCGAAAAAACCTGTCTAATATCGAACGAACAAACAGCGATAAAAACGTCGCTTGCGATACGTCTTTTAATTTTCCCTCGTTCGGTCTTCTCTCTTCCGCTACATTGATCTAAAAACTAAAACGCGTCCGTACCCGGAAAACTTTCACGCGGAACGACGTAACTTTTTTTTTCGCACGTTCAATTCCACCGTTTTATCGTTTCGCGGATAATTTTGCTTAATAGCTCTCGTCGCGGATTAAACGCGTTAAAGTACGCGACGATTGTACCTGCCAGCAGCAGAACGAGCCAACAAACATTGGCTGCGTTCACCGAAGAATATGTACACCGCTGTTCCCAGCTTCGAGACGTACCGACCTGAAGTATTTATTAGTGAACGTGAGCAAACGCCAGGCGCTTCCGCAATCTTGGAGTTGGTTTTAAGCGGACAGGGCAAATAATTCATTAGGAGCATAAACCACGCATCAAACTGCAATTCAATTTACGGGGACCTTGTTCCTGCCTGTGCTCTGGGTTTATACACGCGACCCAAACCATGAACACGGTACACTATTACGCGAGAGCTGATTCCGAAATTAACATCCTCTCTCGAGGGTAACGTCGAGATAAATTAAAATATTAAGTTCCACGACACGCTCCATGGTCCATCGTTTACTTCAAAAGCGCTTATTTTTGCATAATTTGTTTATTATTTTGTTTTGTCCATTACTGCTCGCGTTTTAACCACTTTTAGCGAAATACATGATATATTATACAGGGTGTTAAAAAAAAATACACTTGTTG
>NW_017134582.1:181539-215208 GCF_001652005.2 Ceratina calcarata | reverse complement strand
GCGTTCTAATTATTAATTAAAATGATCGAACGTGTATAATAAACAGTGCGGCGGTAAACACGGAGCGTTTCAGTCTGGCTTAATCGCAAAGGATTCACCGTGCTGCGTTGCAACGAGAGCTCGATCTCGTATAACGTGAGATACGCCATCAAAACATATTCGTGCAAAAATTAATTGTGTAGCACTACGGGTGCGAATATTTTAGCAGCAACTTTCAACGCACAGGAAGCATAGGTAGAAAAGCTATTATCGTCGACCCTCTAGCGCGAAGCTAATGAACGGACTGCCGCTACTGTGGTGCGGCAGAGGGCCCGGAACAAAATTCAGAGGTATCCGCAGCAAAATCCAATATACCGTAATGCGTTCCAGCGCGCTCGTTATACCTTTTATTTTTTATATTCACCGAAAAAACCTGTCTAATATCGAACGAACAAACAGCGATAAAAACGTCGCTTGCGATACGTCTTTTAATTTTCCCTCGTTCGGTCTTCTCTCTTCCGCTACATTGATCTAAAAACTAAAACGCGTCCGTACCCGGAAAACTTTCACGCGGAACGACGTAACTTTTTTTTTCGCACGTTCAATTCCACCGTTTTATCGTTTCGCGGATAATTTTGCTTAATAGCTCTCGTCGCGGATTAAACGCGTTAAAGTACGCGACGATTGTACCTGCCAGCAGCAGAACGAGCCAACAAACATTGGCTGCGTTCACCGAAGAATATGTACACCGCTGTTCCCAGCTTCGAGACGTACCGACCTGAAGTATTTATTAGTGAACGTGAGCAAACGCCAGGCGCTTCCGCAATCTTGGAGTTGGTTTTAAGCGGACAGGGCAAATAATTCATTAGGAGCATAAACCACGCATCAAACTGCAATTCAATTTACGGGGACCTTGTTCCTGCCTGTGCTCTGGGTTTATACACGCGACCCAAACCATGAACACGGTACACTATTACGCGAGAGCTGATTCCGAAATTAACATCCTCTCTCGAGGGTAACGTCGAGATAAATTAAAATATTAAGTTCCACGACACGCTCCATGGTCCATCGTTTACTTCAAAAGCGCTTATTTTTGCATAATTTGTTTATTATTTTGTTTTGTCCATTACTGCTCGCGTTTTAACCACTTTTAGCGAAATACATGATATATTATACAGAGTGTTAAAAAAAATACACTTGTTGTTCAATACAACTGGAAGCATTACAAGCATAAAAAATTCCAAAACCCTTTTTTCCAAGTACTGACTATGCACGGTATACCATAAGGAGAACAAACCAGAATACAAACTTACCAGCTCATTTCTCAACTGTTCGGGAAACAAGAAGATGGAATCCATACGACGGGCAGCAAACGGCAAAACAAACAGGCTGATTAAATTCTACGGACTACCGTGTATTGATCGATTGCATAAAAGTTTGCACGCGTGCACAGGTATTTGGAGCGCAGTGGACGTCGCATTGGTTTGCCAAACAAGTACACGCAGCGCATAGAGGCAGTGCAGTGTGCGCCTACAGATTTAATGGATACGGAGAGAGAATGAACGTGGTGCACGCGATTGGTTACAGCGCACGTCGATCAGGTTCTCTGTGTCCATACTCCGTACGGGAGATACAAGGGCGCGCGACGGTTGAACATAATACTGAGGGACCGGTATTTTGTTGTCGCCTCGATTAACGCATGTCACGCGTGCTGAATTTCGAATTTTCGCGCCACGCATGGCTCGCTCCTCTATGAACTATTATTATAGTTTAGCATGCTGTACGTTCACGCTACGTACCAAAAATTTGTCGCCACGGTATTATCGAAACAGGCTCGATATATGCTCGTGGACGAATTCTAAATGCGAGCAACCGTGTGAACACGATTGCTTTAATCGTAGCCAATTTTTTTATTGAGATAAATTAGGTGATAATGAAGTTTCAACGCGCTGCGGTGTCTTCTGTTGTCTCGCGACGCGACGCCCTGCTTTCTACCACTGTCACGGTGAATTAACCTTTCGTGATCCAAGCACCGAGCCAAAGCCTTTAGTTCTCTCTGAATCGGAGACCAACGTCGAGCGCTTGTGCGGTTCAACTGTACCTTCGGGACACGTGAAAAGCTTACCCTTGTTAACCTGACAGTGATCGCGGAGATTGTTATCTTTTGTAACCGACACTGTTCTGAGTACTTAACGAGATGCTTGGGAATAAAGACAATATTGCGAGTATAAGTGCGATTTTTTATCGTAATAATTGTATCGTTTTTGAATTTAAGTGAAACTGCTATTTGGTGCCTCATTTCCACGCTCGTGTACAATATTATTCGGTCTAATTCATCGATGACAAGAAATTCATAGTTATAGTCTCTGAAGATTAAAATGATGCAAATTCCTGGGATTTCACGTATGAGGAAAATTATTAGCGAGCATCAATTATGTGTTCGTGCCCAGGCTAGCGCAATTTCGACGCAGTAAATCCATTGGAACGAGCGCGTTCGACTAAATCGACGAGCATCGGATCTCTCGGGTGATACGTTGCCGTTTGTAATGACGAATCATATTGAACGCTGACTGACACCCGCCGCAATAGCTTCTCTCCGCGAAATTTAAATAACCAATATCATCCTTGCATATTTTACGTGGCCGGATCGCCGGATGAACCAGTCACTAGATTTAATTAAATACTTTCCGTCCCTATTTCGTCTCAAATTTGTTCCTCATTTATTCTTCGTTTCCCTTTCTCTATTTTCGGTTTTTAACGTTCGAAGTTTCGTAAACGATCCTCCGGCGATCGCAAGCGGAATTGAAATTCAAATTAGACCTATGACGTGGAACACCCAGGGACTTCTGAACAAAATTTACGACGCTTCTCGACCCAACTATTTTTTTTCCTCTCCTCTCCTCCTCCCTTTTGCATTAGACCGGTCAAGCGTGATAATAATTCAGGGCCGAGAGGCTAAAGTTTCCCCTTCCTCCCGCCTCTCACGCGCGGAAACTCGATATTCGCGCCACGATTCCGTGACGAGTTCCGAAAACTTTTTACGAAGGTGTCTTTTCGTCCGGGGGTGGAGGAGGTCCAGCGCGAAATCCGGCTTCTTTGCCAGCGTTGCATGGAATAATGATACTGTAGAGTAATAAGTTTTCCCGAAGAAAAATGAAGGAAGCAAAATAGCTGTTAAAAAGTGGATGAAATGACAAAAATAACATTTCCTTCTGATACAGGCTGAAGCAATAATAATATAATCATATAAAATAACTGATAATACTTTTAATTTTTTAGAAAATGTTATTTAACGGAGCTTGTTGAATAATGCATTTTTCTATTTGATTCATCTTATAGCCAGGTCTCACCATAATTTAAGTACTATTGCATACTGTTTTAGGGTAGGGGAAATCTCTCAGTTACTAACTGCAATATTTCTTCACCAAATCTAGTTGACGAAAATAAATTTTTTGTTCTAAAACTTGAGAGTGATCTACGGAATATTCTAATTACGGTCATCAGCAAAATGGAGCACAGGAGTTCCATTAGGGTAATATGTATGCGAGCATAAGTTATTGAGTAATTACAGTTCCATTGTGAACATGGTGCTAGGTATCTTTTTGCAAGCTGGAGTTGATAGTATCTTTACGAGAAATTATCATTTGGCTCATTCTCTCTCTTGAACTAATTCAGATGATACGTCGTATAATTTACCAATATTTGCAAAACAAAAAGGAAAATCAATTACCTTTTAATATTATTCCTCTGCATATTTGTTATTTATACTTCCATATTTTCATTTTACAAATAATATGTAGTATTACATTTGTGTATCACAACGTTAATACTCGATAGGTTAAGTATACTTTCCCAATTAGCGTTTTACAATAATTTTGATCACAGTCTGATGGAAGGAGAGAGAGAGAGACAGAGATGTGAAAGGGAGGGACCACGGCCACGCTTAAGAGTGAACAATGCGTAAACACAATTATTGTTCATAGGATGCATTAAAGATAAATAATTTTCAGCAACTGATTACAAGTAAAATTCATTTCCCCGTTAAATCCACTGCACTAAATCAATTATATCGTCGAGCCCCGAGAAGGGAGGGAGATAGAGAGAAATGGGGGAGGATTCGACGATCGGTTTACAGCGATGCATTATACAAATGAAAATTCAAAGCGCAACCATGTGCAGGATACAATTTAATTCTTGCCTATTCTTCATCCCCTTTCATGCGCCGTAATGATATGAATAAACGATGAAACCTGAACGTTTCAATACAGCGTCTGCGCCAAAACTCGTATATTGCGTATTGACATAATTAGTTCGTTCATGTATGTACATGCAACCTTTATCCCATCAATATTTACTTCATGTATTCCTGTTAATAAATCATACAACAGAAAAGCATACAAAAGTGTTAGCATAAAAATGATGTACTTATACTATTTGTTATTCAATATTTTAGTCGAAAATATTAATTCTGTTTGCGGCATTCCATTCGTTATTTTTTTATTACGGTTGAATATACAGTTTTTGCATACAGTTACGAAGGGAATAGTGAAGACAAGAGTTAGAGACCGCGCGACGTCAAATATTTGAATTAATTTGTATGACAATCTCTGTCATGCCGAAGACCCTAGGGAAACCATACGCGCCCATCAACTTGCATTCAGTCACGTAGGAAGTTTATCGAGGAGAACTCCGTCGCGCACGCGGAATTCATCAGAGAAAATGAATAAACTCTCGCCCTTCTAATCCGACATTCACTTCCTGCCTCTCGGAATCTATTGTCGTCACTAGTTGTACGATCACGTTTTTCGCTTCAGTGAGTTGATCGAGTTCGATGGGCAATTAAACATTGCTCAAATGTCATTTACCACGCTTAAGGGAACAGACTCCGATATCGGCGCGATAAGACAGAATGTCAATGTTATCCACAAAATTAGAATAAATTGTTTTATGATAAAAAAACATATTATTTGATGTTTTATGCTAATTTTGAAGCTGTGAAGTGGTGGGATTGTATGTATTCCACCATGCAAGTTGTTAAAAATAATAAAATAAGTTATAAATTCTGCTAAATAATTTTTTTTCAGTTTATAAGCTTATAAATTTATTTAAATAATTTATTTATTTATTTATAATATATAAAGTTGTTTGCCCTTCAGATTCAATATGACAAGCATGAAGAGGAGAAAATTGCTGTCTAAAAGTGATATTGGAGACATTATGGAAACATAAATTTTTGAAGAAACACACAGTAATCGTAATCGTATCATAACCGAAATGAATGTTCTTTTTCCATTATTTTATAATAACAAAAATTCTGTGCGACTATGGTTCTTATTTTTTTTAAAACCGTGTTAGATTCAAAGAGTTAAAACGGAAATATCGATATAGCCATTCAACGATCGTAAACGCTCTTTACTTAATTAGAACAGATGCGAATTAATTTGATATTATTTGAATAGAATTCATTTCTTTGTAAAATTTTATAATCACGGATTGATTTACGTAACTAAACTAGCGAAAGAAAAACCGTAGCAATTAAAACAATTGGTACGGAGATCAGAGGATAACGAGGTGAAATGGCCAATCGGGGAAAACGTTATGAATCTTTTCTCTCTAAGCGGAATGAACGTGAAAAACTTTGAGAGACGGCGAGACGCGTTTCAATCGAGCGATTCGCATTTGATTCGAATCTTCGCCGTTAAAAAAAATCCGCACGAATTCCAGTCGAATGGTAAAAAAAGGGGCATCGAGCGAAAGCTAATAAACGTGAGGTACGGAAGAGCGTTTCTAACTCTCGGATTTTCATAGAGCACATTTCCCCACGGGAAAGAGACGGAGGCTATTCCAAGCTCATTGAAACCGAAGTCGGGTCTCACTTATTAAAAGATAATATTCCGGAGACTTAATTCAGACTAGCCTGCCGGGGGAAGCTTGTAAAGCACGTGCAAAGAATTCGGTAATTATCGTCGTCGCCGTCTGGAACGGAACGGGACAGAGCGGATCGTCCAATGCTCAAGGCGAGATGAGGGAAAGAAAAAGAATTCGTTATGATTCAGATCTCAACCGACTTAAAAACGAGGAGAGTTAACAATCATCATCCTCGACGCCGTGGATGAAAAGCTTACTCGATGCATTGTCTTAATGGCTTAATAAGTTTTCGAAATCTGTTTAAACCTTTCATTACCGAGAACGAGACATCTCGCATTGTAATTTCTATCCCACAGTACTGTGCATAAAATATCTCTCGTGTCTTGTACAGAGCATCGAATATCAGGGAATTTATGTGTTTATAAACGGTGGGTCATTTTAATCATACCACCCAAATATCTCTGTAGGTAATCTACCTCCAGAAAAATGGTTCAGGTAAAAGTTGTCGGGGACAAAAGGGTTTACTGGTACCATTGACCTTGAGCTAGGGGTAGATTCTGAAGGTGATTTGAAGGTCAACTTTCGTTCTTCAAATAAAAACTTGTATTTCTCACTTCAGATTCGAAAAGAGCAGAAAATTGTACGTTCAAAACTTATATTATGGATAGGGTCAAATTCACACATGAAGGTCATAGGAAGGTCTAATATGAGGATCAAGATGAACAACTGCTAGAACAGTTATAGCGCGAGCAATAAATTAAGTTCTCCACCTCTGTCCTATACATTGCCTCAGAGTCCACAACCTATTTCTACCTGAACATTATCATACTATACAGTCAACATAGTTTAAATCGCTTTTTCTTATCTTTGTGTCGGACTTCAAACCTTGATTCTTCTTGTAACTCTCATACCTCATTTAAACATTCTGTTCTTAACACTGTTTAAAATTCTGTATAACTCCTCTCCTTCCTTTTACCTTTGCTTCCTTAGCATAACTCTCCTATACTTTTATTCTTCTTTATCCTTTTATTAGCTCATTGTCGTATCTATTGCTATTGTACATTATTATTATTATTATTAATATTAGACTGTGCATTTTATACATTTATATGAAAACTTTGCAGAAATTATATAATACAAAATTATTCAGACTATCAAATGCAAACCTTGCGTTGGTTTAATAAATAAAAACGTATCATCGATTATTAGGGATAATTTCTCTAAATTGAATCGATCTCGAATGTGTTATCAAATAATAAATACTCGATTGTTATATTAAAGTAGACAGTACAGTTTATTAAAACTGTAATAACTAATAATTTCTGCATTTATGAATTTCCATAACTAGAATTTTTTATCCGATCCATTTTCATCAATTATTATCAGGTTATGCAGTGCAATAAGATAATTCGATGTTTTATGCGACGAACTTTATAATATGCTGTAATAGATTCCGTAATTATGATGAACCGAAACCGCGTCGTGCAACACCGAAGTTAGCCACGTATGACCACCTGGTGGGCAGTCGACTTGTGGTCGAACGACCGCGGGAGTTAGGCATCACGCTTTGATTTTCGGTAGACTTCTGTTGTTCCAATGAAAGTGACCACTGATTGACCGCAGCCTGAGTGGATGCGTTGCGGTATTAATCCACGACAAAACCGACCATATCCGTGAAATATTAAAAAGAGGAATCCAGTTTTTACCAATCCAGATTTTTAATAGAGTGAAAAATATTTTATCGGTTGTAGAATCAGATATAACGAGCATTTTTTTCCAATTGCGAAACGAACTCAAGTATGATCGAATAAACGTTCGATCAAGATTTTCTTTAAATATTATTTATTCAACGTAATATATACTACAATACATTGCGTACTGCTGACAAGTTTTCTCGTTTTTCTCACGCTATCTCTCTCTGTTATGGACCTTAAATATCAACACCCTGTCTCATCCACATCGAGTGAAGCGATGGAAACTGTGCAGGTAAATTTACGAAAACCTATAAAATTGCGCAAACCCATAAAGTATTGCAGTTACACTGTAATTTGGTCATTCGAACAGTCTTCGTTTTCAACTCCTTAGCGTTTTTAGAAATACTCTCTCTCAGAAAAAGGGAGGAAACCAACGAAATTGATACACTTGCAGAAGTATTTAACGACAATTTATCACATATTCGTAGTGAGGTCGAAGATGTGAATGACTGTTTTGACGATTCCGGAGACGATTCTACTGATTCTACTGATAGTGAAATTATTAGACCTCTAAGGAAGCGTAGGGTGGCGGTGCTTTCAAGTGATTCCGATACTGAAGAAGATACTACTGGTCAACAGAACCTTTGATAAGTATCCCTATATTTCCACAGATCTGTAGTTATGATGATTTAAATAACGTGTAGTTTGCCCGAAACGTAAGGTCCCTCGCGTATGTTTTAGCTGTGCGCTACGCAATGTGTTAACACGTATTTCATGACGTGAAATTCTCATTAATAAACTGTAAAGGAAAATGTATATTTCAAAATTAACTTCGACTTCGAATCAGAAGATGTGCTACAACTTAAGGAATTCTAGCCGAGCATTGAAGCGCCGTCTGTCAAGTAGTAGGGGACTGTGTTTAACCAGACGTCTGGCTAGCATGCATTATTACTGAAGCTTCCTTTCACACGCAAGACCTTTCCTCTCCCGCTATCTTTCTCGCTCTTCCTCATCGAACACTTTATTAGTATCGCTTCACTGCAGCTCCGGAAATTATTTTCGCGTGTGTCAACGAAATATCCAGTCGACGTTATTCATTATCGCGCCTATTATCGCCAACTGGCGGGAAAGTGGTGAAAGGGAGTAAAAAGAGCGGAAGAAGAATCGTCTCTTTTCAGGAAGTACGGTGAGAATGGAAGGCTGGAGAAAGGAGAGCTCGACTTTCATGAACCGTGCATTTGGCGAATGAGAAACGTTGATAGTTTGATGGAATTCCGAGGTGATTTGAAAAAGCGATAAAAGGGATGGCAAATGCGTGCGTGCGAGCGACATGCAGGTAAGAGAGAAGGAAGCGAAGACAGGCTGGAAAGCAGCTAGAATAAAGAGAGGAAAGCAAGGGGGGAAGCGGCGGAGAGAAATTCCACGGGTCGCAATTTTACCAAGCGATGCAGTTATGTATGCACATAGTCATCCGCCAGCTACGCAACAACAGTGAACGTCGGAGAGCAAAAATCTTATAGCGATGCCGCAATTTTAAAATAGCCAAGGTATGCGGATGCACGGAACCGTATCCTCGGGCAAATCGTCGTTCCGTTGCATTCTAGTAAAACGTCCGCACAGGGATATAACTTTCCTGTTCCTGTAGATCGTTTCTCGTTGCGCTCGACGTTGCGTCGGATAGCCACGAAAATTCCCGGGCTAAGTTTAATGTCAAACAATTGCATAACATAAGCGAATAGTTTTAAAATAATCATAAAATTATATACTAATAATTAATTACCGCATGACGTCATTAATCGAAGGTTTTGAATGAATTTTATGTCTCATTAAATAAATAAATTTTTATGTTTCAACAAATTGAAATTAATACTTGTAAAGCTTTTCAGTTGAACTGATAAATGTTAGCCGATGTTTGTTAAAAATACGTATAAGTCGGAGGAGCTGCATTGTGAATCATGCGTCTCCGCACGTATAATACAAATCCGGAATTTATCCGACAAAGAAATTAACGGTCAGTTAGTCAGTCGATAGATTAATATATTATATGCTCGCGAGAATTTGAAATAATCGGGACGGTTAAGCCAAATTGTTATGGCAAATTTCTTATAACTCGCGGTCTATTTCTTATAGCCGCGAGCCGTGACTCATACAGGCGTGTATACGCCTGGGTTATGGGTGCGAGGAAAACGCGTTGTATTTAGAGAAAGAGCGCGTATCGGTACTTCGAAACGCGAACGGTTTCGAAGAATCATTGTCGTAAGAGAAGGTATTGTATGCGTACCGTCGTCTGCGAAGGCTCTCGCTAGACGAATTAAATCCGCTTTGTGACGTAGAGTAATTCCGTCTTCTATCCGGATTTAAATCAGCTGTTCGCTGCGTATTATTAAAATCCTAATTTCCAGTGCAATATATCGGTAAAGATATATTGCACCGAGAGGATTTCTCTCTTCCCCTCGATCCTAGATTTTCGAGAGATATTCGAAGGTATTTTCGTTCGATCTTTGTAAGAAGCGAGTTTCGCTGGTAGAGCAGTGTAGTTCGGTCGGGACCGTTTAAAGTCGGAAGCCCTTTGCCCGTGTGGTGATCGAAACTGCAGCTTGTCTCGGCGTCGTGGTCATATACCCGCTCTGCAACGTTCAGTTGTAACCGGTGTTACGTCTGGTGCTAACCGGTGCATCCTCCTGCGTTACGGCATACCGGTATCGGCCCGGGACCCCGGTCGCAGTTGTAGGCCCACCGAAGTTTTCCTCAGGAAATTTAAAACAGCATCCAGAGAGGCGCGACGTGTTCGTCACTGAGCTCCCTGCGAATTGTATTTCGCAGTGCACCAGCGTGAACTGTCGAGGACATAGTTCGGAGTACTTACAACACTCCGAGCCTTCCAAGACAGCGCTTCTACAAATTATTTGCGGCACGAGAAGAAGAATTGTACTCTGATCGTGCCGCCGAAATTATACGGCAGTCCACGCCACTTTATTCATATTCGTTTCCCTCTAGTCTCAGAAATTAATAAGGAAGAGACAAGGTGAAGTGCACTGGGGACAGGAGTTTATATTCTGATCCGTCTCGCTTATGTAGTTGACAATCCTTAATTTTGAGTTAATAAACGGTATTTGGGTTTAAGGAAAATCGACGACGTGCGTTTTATTTTACAAACCCGATTCTCACACTCCGGCGTTTTAGTTTAGGGCACCATCCCTAACAATGTTACATAACAATTCTTATTCACTTAGATTTATTCATTAGATTAGATATATGTTTATAAATGGGAATTTATATAAATAATTAAATAATTAAATAATTAATATCTTAGTAATGTGGAAAATCGATGAAAAATGATAAAATTAATTGCTGTAATAATTTTGGGAATTAACGTGAACGATTCCATACGCGTGATAGTTTTACGAAGCAGTAGAGCTTGAGAACTTATTCGTCGCTTCAATTTCGGGCGAAATCATCACGTGATTAATTCGACGTGCGAAACCGAGTTTCCGCGCGGCGAAGCATTAAAAAATCACGTTCTCTGGCAGCAAGTCTTCGTATCACGTAAGTTTAATCAACGCGGTTTGCAAAAAATCGGCCCGAGACGAGCAACGTGAATCATTGAAATTCCCAATTTCCCGAGCTGTGAACGCACCGCTGCGCATTCGCCAATTCTCGTTCCATGCTTGGCACTCGTCATTCGTCAGATATAAAATCCCTCTGAGTCCCGAGGAACGTTGGTATCTCGATGTTTATTATTCGGTTGTGAAATAGAGAAAAAGAGATAAGTAAGGTGCGATGGTTGATTTTTATTTAAAATGGAAACTAGACAATCTAACGACTGTCTTCTGCGATGGATTTCTTTATCTGAATAATCAGTGGAGTCGAAATTGTCGAAGCAACGTTCTTCAGCTTTTAGTCCGTGTCATTCTTCATTTAATCAAAAGTAATGCAATTCATCAAAGGATTATAATTTGTGACGAAGCTTGCGAGAGAGCACAACTTAGTAAGAAGGCTGGCATTAAGGGCGTCTGGTGTCTCGTAAAAGATTAACTCGTTCAACTTTTTATGGCGTTCTAGGGTTACGAACAAGGTTCATTGTCCTCGCGAGACAAGAATTTCGCTTCCTCGTGGACGGATCTCGTTTCGATCTGAGCACTCCAGAGACCACCGGGGTTCGCAAGCCCTGGTAGATCGACTTTTGGCAACGAACGAGAGGAAGAACCGGAACGAAGACACCGAACACGGAGTAAATAAAGAAAGGGGAGAAATCGGCAAACAGAAGGGAAAATTTGTACTCGGGAAAGTGTCAGCTTGTTGATTTTCACGAAGGAATGTGTTTCGAGAGCACCTGCCAGCTTAATTGGTGACTTGGGATTCCTGTCGGTACCATCTCGAAAATATTGTCCCTCAGTTCCTTCGAGTTTGTTTAAATTAGCAACACCTTCCGGATGCCATTATGCGGGGCGTCACGTTCTTTCCTCGCTAAGGTATGGACACAGGCAATGTTGGCAATGCAAATTTGCTTGTCAATTAATTCAACTTGCAGCGATAGAAAGTAGGTTACAATTATGATAAACTCGTTCCGATCATAATAAAGCTAATAAAGCAGATTACAGATTGTGACAAAATTAAAAATTGCACGTTTCGCGTTGAATTTGTGTGAGAAACGGATCGACTTCATTCGTAAATTTTTCAAACGCGCTATCAAAACAAAGGACTGCAGTTTGACTTTTTAAATCCCTGTTTCACACTGATATCACGTCAAACGGCATTACACCGAACTATTCAGGCAAAACGATTTTTCAACCTCACGATATAACGCGCACTTTGTCACCCTTCGAAACTAGCTGTTTCGCCAGTTAAAAAAAAAGAACAAAAAAGTTGTCGGTTCACTGCCATGGGATTACCAACGATTCACAGAACCCTTTTTCTTCGATGTTATTTATCATTCGGGGGACAGTTTCAAAAAGGTGCCCGCGCGAACGCGTCCAATGTTCAATGGGACGAGTATCGTTTCGATTATTCTAATAAACATCCTCGTCACAGGATGCACAATGCGCAAAATTCGCACGGAACCATGCCGCGCCATACCGCGGAACAAAACATTGATTTATCGACGCATTTGTTTGCGCGAAGTACAACAAACGGGAAATAAATCGTGCATTATTTTCAAAGGTGAAATTCGCAAAATCCACTTGGTCTCGAAATTCGTGAAACAAGCGTGGGAACGTAGACAACCTGACGCTACAATGGGCAAAAATTAAACCGGGTGTTTCCTCGTTGGAGTGGCATTCGTACTCGAAGATTATTTTTCCAAGCCGATAATAAGGGACGGACGAAAAAAAGGAGACGACCGGGGAAGGGATTTTCGAGCGGAGTCGGCAGTGAGGCGTGATATTGATACTCCTCCATTTCTCGAGGGGTGACGTTTCTTCCCTATTCTCCATCGCGCTTCTACCCCGTTCTTCTTCCCTTTTCTTCTGAAAAGCCAGATTTCGTCTGGAGCTCGTGTCTCATACAGCACGTTCGTTCCTCTCCGCCTTTAAAGCCAGTGGCGCGCGGCAGTGAGCAAGCAGGATTTTTACGATAACAGATTACAGGATCTAGTCCGACTGGCATGAGTGAAAGGGAACCGTCGTTTCCGAAATTACTGACACTATGACCTTATTTAGGAAGCTCCCAGTGAAGGAATCGATCTCCATCCACGATTCGATCTGCCGTTCATTCGCGAGAGGAATTTTTAAGAGAAAATAAAACTTCGAAGGTTGAAAAAGTCTCTCAAATTTTATTGGTAAATGATTTTTAATCGACATGTTAATTTAATTTAAGTAGATTTATTTTAAGTAAAAACTAGCCACAAAGAAAGAAGGACCGATTTCGATAGTACCAAAATTGAAACGTCTGGAATGGGTCTGCCAAGTAATTAACTGTCTCGTCATCCGGTGAAACAGATCGTAAAAAAGGAAGCACCGCAACTACCGCCGCGCCGCACTCAAATCTCACCGGTTTCACCTTTCAACTGCAGCTGTACGAAGCGGAATAAAAAAAGGCAAAACCCAAACAAAGCCTGTTATGGATTTAATTTTAAATCCCGTCGAATCGTGCAACGTTGGACAGTTGAACCGAGCCGGCGGAGAAACAAGGTTGAGGAGAAACACGGAAAGAGTGAGGAGAAGCGGGAGAGGGGAAACTTTCATAATCGTAGTCCGCTTTATCGGACTTCAAAACTTTCATAGCTGCTTTTGGATTACCCGAGCCTGAAAAAGGCACGTGCATAGGGAGAAACGGACCATCTCCGTCCTTCTCTTTAAATTCGGATTTCCGGTGAAGTTGTATTCAAAACCGAGACTCGAACGAAATTCACGTGCAAAACCGTATTGATGAGTGAACCTCGGGAACTAGAATTTATAATGCCACGTACCGTTCTACGACAAAGTTCACGGTAACTTACATCCTACACGTGGCTTAGTAGTTTTTGAAAATAGATAAAATATAATCATACAAACTCATTGTCTTCTATTGAATTTTATAAAATTTGTAGCAACAGATTCAAGTAAATGTCTCTTTTTCATGAATTTTCATTCATAATCGAGTAATGTATTAACCATTAATAAAACAACATTTGGTTTTGGTTGTGTCACGCGCAAGAACAGCTTTATTATTGATTCACGCTACTTACGGTTATGCGACCGCTGTATCATATTAACATGTTAAACTCATACCTGGCATAATTAATGCAAGGTAAAATAAACTAAATCTCGGTAACGGGTTTCCGGAATGCGTACACTGCACGTCGAGAAGTGTAAGTAAAGTATTAAATGCGCGACTATCTTGGAGAAGATCAAAGAAAGAAGTTGCTTGCATTTGAAGCGTAATAACCGACTGCAGACAGTATTAAATCAACAACTTAATAAGAAACATAAATATGAAATGCTGAAAAATTTCTCTTCAGAAATTCTTTGAACGCATACTGGTCCTGGATCCCAACAATTATAATTAAGTATAAATCTGTTAAATCGAGGTATACCTTCATAACCGAGATATAACAGTTTAAAAATTTGCGAATTTTACACGGTGTCTTAGAGGAAAATGAATTTTCAAGTCATTTTGACCCCTCCGGTAGAAGTAGGTATACGTCAATCGCCGGCAGTTCTAATGTTAATTATCGAAAATCGTGCAAGGTAGCCTACAATTTTCCGTATCTTTGAAAATTAAATTAGTTAATTAACTAAAACGCAATCTGCTTTCGCGTAGGACAGTGTATGGTACGTCTTGCTCGTTTTCATTTACCTTCTTGCGTTGGATCTCGTCCACGCGAGCCGAGGTTGCACTGATATACTGCTAGAAAACGCAGCCCTGAACGTTATTTACTACCTTGTAGGCACGTTAAACCTCCACCTGCACGCCGACACATTCGCGTTTAATAAGTTAATTTAGAAGTCCCGCGGCTCTACGACTTAATTGCACGCACGTTTGAGTTACGGCCTGGCCACTTGTAATCTCCGTTGGCGAAAGAACTCGTGAAAGTATCGTCGCGTTTGACTCTGTACTTGTTCCAATCGTTTATTTTAATGCAATAACACGTCATAATTTACACAAAATTGAAGGAGATGTTGGAAGATCGTCAATATAAGATTTCAGCGCTTCAGAAAACTCGTAAAATTGTTTAAAATTTGGATTACTTTCATAGGTTCACGCTTGATTGTATCGATACACGTGATAAAGAGCTCAAAAGTTAATTCGGAGAGCAGATTAAAATAAAACAATTTGGAATAATGTTACGTGTAAAATGTTCACGATTAATTTTATTCCATTCGGATATTTAGCGCGATTCGTAATTATACGGGCAGAGGAAATCGAATTCGTTTGCATAAATCACCGACGAGCTTAATATTCAGTTTAATACACCGATGTGCAATCAACGAATGTCGGCTCGATGAATACACAAAGCCGTGTTTAAAAAAAAAAAAAAAATCCCGACGGTTCCCAATTTTTTTTTCCTTTTCAGTGAACGCGACGACAATCGGTATGAAGAGCACCACCGAACGCAGACTGATTACAATTTCGGGTATAATTCAAACGGAAATAGAGAATGGCCCGTTTCTCCTATTCCCTCCGGTTGGGAACGGGTGCCTAGGGTGAAATTACGGCCGCGAAGAAATATATATCGCAATAAACAACCCGGGAACGCTCGTCTAAACGCGCATTCTTCGGATTCCTGAAATTGCGATTCCCATGATAGAATTTCGGGGCGTTTTCGTCGACCGGTTGGTAAACTGGGTTCGGAAATACGCGAACCGAGGTTTGGGGTTGTATTGATCGCACAGCCGGCTGCGCGAGCTAGGGACTGAAACAGTGGCCACCTCCAGTCACTGTGAACTTGTTTGCAAACGACATTTCGGACATTTTCGTCAACGATCTGGATGTACCACTTGTATACACTTGACACTTTTTCCCTTTCGCGTTAAATAAACGTGTTATGAATAACGAGCAATAATCTCGGTTAGCCGTCGGGACAGCACTGCAATGGGCGATTGATCTCCTTCGTACTTTATTATTCCTACAAATTCAATTTTCAAACCGAATTTACTCAACGTCCTAAGAAATTATATACATTTTAACCATTTAACAAGATGATTTCAAATCGAGATTCACTGTGTTCAATTGACGTTTATTCGATTGCCTTATTTCCCTGGCAAAAATGAAATACTCTTAAAAACTGGAAACAGAAATTCCATTTAAGTGAATAAATTTATAAATATCGATATTAATAAGATACAATATTTCAGATGGTGTGAATTATTAATTCTACGAGATGATACGTCTGACGTTGGAAGGGCGAAATGTGGTACTGGTGAAAGATTATCCTTTCCACGATAGCGCGAGGGTGGAAATAGGGATGGTGTCAGCGCGATAAACCGCGATTACCAGGAACGAGAGGGGTTAGAAAAGAATCGATGACCATCGGTCGAGCCAATTAATCCGCGAACTTCGCCGGAGATCGGCTCATTAGTGTTACATAGGCGTCGAGCAAGCGACGAAAGAAGTTAAGGCGAGTAGCTTGGATGCGATTTCCTTACCAGGTAACTTTTTGCATCACGCTAGCCGCGGCGGAGTGAAGTGATTAAAGGGATTCGTTGAGCCGGAAAAAAAGAAAGCGCGAGCTTAATACGGCAGCTCAATGCACTCTTTTTCGAGAGAGAAAATATTAAATTGGACGAGGTTTAATTTAATTATTCTCGATTAAATAATCGTTGCACAAAAGCATAACACTAGAAGAGTTAACGAACAAATACTAATAAATTAGTAACGATAAAGGATTGTCTTTATCGATCTTTATTTTGATAAAGAAAATTCATTAACAGGAATAAGAATGTGTCATGAGATTTGTATTCATTTTATCGAACTCTTTCTTTATTATTTACTTATATTTACGGGTTAGAGAATACTTTAATATACACGATAGGAACAACGAGCAGTAGGAATGAACATAATATATGCTAAAAGATATACATAGCTCCGGTAAAAAAAAATACAAGGTATTTCATAAAATGCAAAAAGAGTGGAAATCAAAGCATTTGATAAATCATAACTGTGATGACAAAAAATGAGCACGTAGCTTCCGTCTAATGACTGGAACCATTAAATATGACAATAAGATGACTGAATCTATTGGCTTTGGAGGAGGCAATGATGTTAACATGACCAAACTTAGATGTGAATCTTCCAGGATAAAAAATGCTAGAAGGCCTAAGAACTCGAGGGGGGGCGTTTAACTTGATTAGCTCAAGAAGAGGCGGAGAGTCTATGTTATGACTAATCAAGTTCTGGAGGAGGATTATTTCGTGGATTATCCTTCTATCCTCAAGCAAAATTATGTTGGATTTAAGCATGATGTAACTGTAGTGATCAGTAAACCGTAAAGGAGAATTGGTTAGCAAAGAGAGATATCGTAAAAATTTGTGCTGAATGCTTTCTAAAGAAATGCAATACACTGCAAGCCGGGGGCGACCAGATGATAGAAGCATATTGAAGATGGGGTATCACAAGCGTGTAGTGCAATACCAACAAAGTCAGAGAATTCATAAAGTAAATGAAGGTTATTTTAAGAAAGCCAGGCATCATAGCTGCCATGTTAGCAACATGATCAAGATGAAAATAAAAAGATAATTGGGAATCAATAGTTACCCGAAATAACTGCTTTTAACAAACATTCTATACAATTGTTTAAATGTATGGAACATCGTGTGGAGTTTATACTCGTTTCACTTTATGATTATTTCTTGTAAGATCGTGGGTTTTATGTTGTATTACGTTTCATCAATGGCGAAGAGGAGCCTGGAAGTTCAGGCGAGGGTAGAAACGAGGGAGAATGGAGAAACGAGAATCGAAATCGACAGGCTTGCAGTTCCGTCTGCAGTGCAGATAAGAACTTTTGGTCCCTCGGGAACATCGTACCAGTGACTCCGCGTGCACCTGCACTTCTACAGGACCAATAAGACAATAACATATTGTTACGGACTACGATAAACTTTACCCTTAATAAAATCATTTACGGAACTTCATATCATAATCACGGCGTGTGTAAAATTACTCGGAGAACAAATAAAGCGATTCAAAAATCAGTATCACCTGAATCGAAATTTTAATCAAATTTCAAATTAAAACGGTAACGCCTAACTGACGAAGAGTCACGATTTAACTTTATCGTGATACAGCTAAAAATATACCTATATACGTATTTCCAATTAACGCGTCGTACTCAGATAAATTAATGTTCAAATTTAATTTTACACCAACAGATAATTGTTTGATTGATAAAACAATCGATATGTACCATTCATGTAAAAACGATAAATACATTAGTGCAATAACAATTACAGTTTCGGCTGCATAATATATTTCTTCCTTTTGGAAATTCACTCGTTATCGTGTTTTAATGAATTTCACGCTACGTGATCCGAAAGGACATAAATGTTACGTGATCCTCGTTACGTCGCACGTGACCCAAATGAAATCCAGCGACAGAATTTTCAAATACTGTCCGTTCGAATAACCGATTCGGCAGCCTTTATTAAATCAAGTATCTTTAGCAAACGTACGACGATTAATTATAATCCCCGCCACCTGTCAGAAAATCGTCTCCTCATAAATCTCTCGTGTGCCAAGCACACACGCGCCGCTAATTAATAATTTCACGCCGACAAGGAAGATCGAATTCCTGCGAGTTTTTCTTAACTAGATTATCTGATCGACGTTGGCACAGAGACCGCAACGAATCGTTCTTCTTCTTACGCGGTCGGTGAAAATAGTCGGCGAGCAACTCTAAGGACCTTTAATCCAGCTTTTATCGCGATCGCACACGGATACGTGATCGCCGACAAGGATTTACCACAAACGGGGTTCTCCTTTCCTGGCCGATAGCCACGCTACAAGCAATCGGTAAGCTTTACAACATCGCCGCAGTTACTTTTACTGGCCACGGTCAACGTACGGTTGATTGCGGCATTACGAAAGGCGGGTTTAAACGAGCGCCACCCGGCCTCGCGTCGCGCGGGCCGTAGGAGGAGAACGAAGCGGAATGGAAACGGAAGCGACGTCATGAACAAAGAGTACCGATGTTACCTACCCATGTGCCGCGACTCCGAAATAACGGCTCCTTTGAAATTGGCCTTTTCCCTTTAACGACTCCTACGTGTCAATGGATACATCAGAGCTCGAATCAGCGGCGGTAGTGCCACGATTACGAGACACGCGGTACGTCGCGTACGCTTGACAAGAACACGCATATCCACTATGCAGTCAAATTGTAGTTGCAAAAGCGAACTAAAATCTTGTGCGCGTGAATTTTGAATATGCATGTATAATACAGTAATACAGGTCAGTACTGGATAGAGTAAAATAGTAAATAACCGTATTTATTTTAAAGTATCCACAGCACTTTGAAAATGAGATACCTACTTTGTGTGATGCAGCTTTTAAACATTTTGTTTGATGCAAGTTTTTAAAATAATGACAATTAATATTAGCAAGTGGAATTCGTACTTTTTAACACACGTACACGTTATTATTAGGCTGCAGATTTTCAGTATTTATAAAAAAGAAAGTTGATATGCAGAAAATTCAGAACGTAACGTCCAACAATATATATAGCATTTATTCATAGATAAATGTAATTATTTTCGAAGCGAAAAGAAATCTTAATTTAGATTTTACTTTTTAAAGTGATATTATAATAATTTTATTTTGCACAGAACTCCACAGTCTAGTTGTCAGATCATGATTTCAAACATCTGATATGCAACGAATTTACTTCTTTCGACGTATATTTAACTGTGCTCAGCCTTGTAGTTATTATATTCGTGTGCAACAACAGTTGTTAGGAATGGCATCGCACCACGGTGGAAGCGCAAACGATGCGACGGAGACTGGGAATTCGCGCGTTTCGAGCAAGTGGCGAACAGAAGTTTCGTTCGGACATCGCGCACGCTCCCTCTAGTATAGGAATAAATATTAAATCTGTACCTTGGGGATATTCGTGTCTGCGTCGACTCCCCCGCACCGACGCTCCTTCCGCCCCGAGAAGGATAAAAAAGGACACACAGAAGCTCGGCGCTCGTACGCAAAAAGCCAGAACAGTGTCTGGGATAACGGGAGAACATTAAAGTGGGCAGGGCCAGAGCTGCTACACGGAATGAATATTTAAAGGAAACCTCGGTTCCAGGCTGGCCGGGCCCGCAAAGACCAGGGACATCGCGGTCTGCACGTGAGGTGGATGACGCTCAGGTAAAGGAAGGAAGCAGAAGCTGGAAGAAGGCCGTGTCGCTATTGCGTACAATTTTCATGTTCGTTGAAGTTTCCAAGAGAGTCCTCGCGTTCCATCCGCCTGTCGCCCTTCATACTAACCACGTACAACGCGGTTCCTTCCCGTTAATCGACTAAGGGTAGCGCGGTCTGAAAAAAGTTCCAACCACGAGACGACTTTTCCAACCCCGTCCCATCCGCCCCTTATCGAATTTCACCCGGGTGATATATGTAAAACCATTTCTATCGGTACGCGCCTATAAAGCATCGGGGGTGCGTAAAAGTTATCGAGGCTCCTGTCCGGAATATCTCTAAGTTGTCCCGGTTTCGGGTATGTCCCCAGCCGTGCGCTACAATGCGCGTAACGTATAGCTGAGGGGTCGAGACGTATTGCCGGACTGAGAAAAGCTTCTTTCGGTTCGTGTCAGAATTTTATAGTTATTTCTTCCACTACAACATTTCAAACCAGTCTTGGGTGAAATTCAATGTATTTTCGATATTCATCGATTATGTATGTATGTACTTATCCTTACAAATATTTTCAATTTTTTGTTATTGTAAATTGAAGTGATGAGAGCAATGCTACTTTAATACATGTGTAGACAATATAAAATTCAGTGTAGTCGAATTCGTATTAAGGTACTTGTATTAAAATACAAGATACTTCATATCATATCGGTGTGGTTAAATATTCATGTTACCTAACAAATTTCTAAAATAATGAAACTTAAAAATTTGTATTTTCACACTCACGTACATGGGAGTCATGTACTTGCATGGATATGTGCACTTGTTACTAGAAACTATTAAAATTGGTATGCTTGACTTATTTAGAAGACAAGAAAATTAGGTATCACAAGTTCATATTTTATAATTTCTAACGACTGCAAAAGATATGTGTATATATTTTATATTACGTTATGTAGTGAGTGTGATCTTACCAAATCAAGTACATATATCTTCATATGATTACTTAATAATGTAAAATATTTCATTTCCTACGTATGACTGCTTTGATTTATTCAAAAAATCATAATTTAATTTTATAGGCTATGGTAATGAATGTTAAACTATGATTTTAAAAATTCTTAGTATAGATATTCGCTTAATTTAATACATTTACCTTAAATCAAAGCTACTAACTCTACCGAATACGTATCCACATCGCAAATCTCTTCTGATTTCCAGCTAGAGCGTGTGGTGCGAATGTAATTTAATTAAACGCGTACAAGTACGAGCGCACGTGTTCGTAAACGCAATTAAACCCGACGACCTTTGTTCCTTGAGAGCTCGTACACGCCATGATATTCTAGTCGAAAATTGGGTATGTTCTCTGTAAATGTGTATCGTTCGCAGAACCAGGCGAACACGTTTTCTTTTTGTTGCGGGCCGCAATCTGAGGAACCATTCACCGTTTCAACTTCTCTGATATTCGCTTGACACGCTGACGGTCGCGTCGCCCTATCACGCTTGATATTGCCGATCATTTCATGGGAATTAATGCAATGTTATCGCCGCCGCGATAATGATAATGAGCGCGGTTTATGTGCCGCGGTGTTCGCGAGGAAAAGCTGCACGTGGGGCAATTGCATCTCGTCGACGCGAAATGGCCTTACCGATTACCAACGGAAATACGGACCATTTTCTGAAATGCGTAATACGAAACCGTAGCAGGCGTCGTCGACGACGTCGTCGTCTTGCACGTGCGTTCGTTCCACCCGTGGAAAATTGTACATGTAAATCGCGATCTTTTTTTCCCTAGACGACTACTACCCGGCTTGTTGTTTTCGTACAGCACGCCGCGTCTAGTTTCAATTGGGCCGTGCAATCTCGCATCGTTTTTGGAACGTCTGCTCGTACAACGGAAAAAACATTCGATGATGGCACGAAATTGCGGCGATTGGCTCGGTTACTTTAGTGTGGATGTTCTTCTTTCTGAAAACGCGTACGAAGAATTAGCTTTGATGTTTCCACGGGTTGCAAACCGGTACTGGAATTGCGATATTCTCTACGTGCGTACTTGCGCCTGTCGCGTCGCGCCGTCTTGGAATCTGCGAATTTGATAGACACTTATGCGAATTCACATCGGCGTGTTTGCGTTTATTGCGTAGTTAAAATGCATTCGCCTGGGAGACGAATCGTTTGCGTACCATCGCGTCGTTAAATGTCAATTACGTACGTGGAATCGTGGAATATGAACATTTAACAGTTCTTGAGATTGATAGTATTTATGATACGCCAGAACGATTTATAGAAGTATCTGTATGCTAAAAGGAATAGATTCCGTCAAAAGGGTCGGTTTGGGAATAGCGAAGTCGGAGTAGAAAAAGTTTTCCCTCTTCGCGTGAAAAGCCAGCCAGCGGAGATTAAAAGGGTCTATTATAAAAGTTGAGGAAGCCGGAGAAACGAATAAGGAGAGAAAGACTACTGAAGATAGGGGGGGAAGGACTGGGCGGAAGAGCTCATACATGGTCGCAAATGAGGCCACAGATGCTCCGAGTGATAACGGATGATGGAAAAGTAGTTGGTGAAAAGAGCCATCACGGTACCTATTCGCGATAACGGGCACAGCCGAGCGAGTCGTACCCAGCGACTTGTCGCTACTTCTAGCGAATGAACGTTTTGCCTCCCGGTTGAAAGAACACGCGTGTGTACAGAAAATTGAGAAACGTCGCCATTCACATAGCAATTCTAATCAAAGGAATTTGCACTTATGAATACTCTGTGTTACCTGTTAAGGGATTACAAGAATTCGGCCCTTAATCTTAGTAAAATATATTCAATTCGGGTAGAACGTGTTTCACCGTGTTGTACCATGTCCACCCGGTAACAATACTTCAGGATTAGCAACTGAGGTAGGGAGAGACGGGACGACGACGGTGAATTCGAGGATTTGCTGTTCGAGTAATTGAAAGCTGGCGTGAGCCTCAAGGCGCGGAACGTTTAATAGCCAAAGTTAGTCGCGTTTCTATGCAAATTAAATGCTTATAGCTATCGAGAGGTAGGCTACGTGGAGGAGCGACGACGACGACGACGAGGATGGTGGTCGTTCCCCCTTGTTGTTTATCTACGGAGGGGGTCGGTTCTTGGCCGACTCGTAACGCAAGTAGTTAGTGCCTGTGGGCTGCGACGAACGGCCAACGTGTGCGGAATAACGATAAGCTCCTAACGCCGCCGAACGGGGACCATATTTATGTGTCTCGCATGTTCCACGTTTTTCTTCGTCCCGTTATTGCCACTGAAAGCGATCCACGGTTTCGAAGGGCCGCCCTTCGGTGCCGCTTTAACATGCGTGTCACAGCCTCGAAAATATCGAATAGAATCTAACAAACTGGGATCACCAGAGATAAGAAGCTTACACGCACGGTCCTGGTTTTAACATTTTATTGTATTATCTCGCACGGATGGATTTCTTTCGCTTCCGCGCTCCAAACGAGTCCATTGTGAAACTTGTCGCAGATTTCTTATTATGGAAATCGTGCTATGATATTTTATATACATGTGCAAGAGGAATTCGTTGCGAAGAAATTTTACTACATCATACGGCTTGAAAATTGTTCTAGTACATTACCATAAGTACATGCAGTAAACTTTCCCACTGGGGGAACCAACGATTTCATACAAGACGTGACATTGCGTTCTTATGCTATAAGAGACTCGGTACCGAGTCGAGTATCTCAGACGGGATATTTACCCTCGAAGAAATCGCCTCTTTGAAGAACCGTGCAACCGTCCGCCTCGTGTCTGTAAATCCACGGAACCCTTCGAGTTAGTCACGATTAACGCATGAACACCCCCGGCAGACACGCGTGTCACACGACGACGCCGCGCGTCGCAGATATAGAACGTTGGACGACGGACGAGCAAAGAAGACACGAGATAAAGGCGCAGGGGTAACCCCATCCGGCGCGGGGGTTCGACGTCTCTCGCAGAGGTTGCTGTTTACACTTAACTTTATTGCTTTCCGGGCAAATGCGTGCGGCTGAGTCAGCTTGGAATTAAAACCCCTTTCGTGAGGCGCGGCTATCAGTTGTCGCTGATCAGGCTCGGGATGCGGATGAAGGAGAAGGAAGAAGACCGCCTGGTAGCCCGCGGTCGCTTCCCTGGCCGGTCCCCTTCGCGCCGGGGACACTAGCTCACGGTAAGTTGCTTAATCCGGCGGCAGACCCCTATCCCTAAAAAATCTTAATTACTGTCCGGTCTTTGTTCGACGTCTACAGTCTGTACACACTGTTAGCTGAACCATTCTCAAGATCTCCTCGAAGCCGCATCAAGTTTTTACATATTTATACAGGTGGACTAGTAATTTTTATTACTTGAATATTTCCGTCCTAAAAAGATATAAAAACCTTTATTAACCAAAGTTGCTCAGTTTAAAAAAAAGCTATAACGCCTCCGTAATAATATTTTTGGAGAGTTATGGAGATTTTATAGTCACGTCCACTTTTTTAAATGAAACCGTTTATCTCTCTTACCCATTGGTTAATAAAGCTTGCAGCATTTTTTTTTAAAAAAAGACTGTTAGCCTATGTGTGTACATCGTAAAATTGTTAGCTTAAGATGAGAATTTACCTTGTATGTTGTTTCATAAAATATATTTGTGTATTTTGGGACTAATATATTATTCTTCTATAAGAAATTCAGAGAGTATACTATCATTTTTATACTTAGGATTCACCTATGGATTCTATACTTCAGAAGCAATTTATATTTGCTCTGTTACCTCCGCAGGCCACGAGATACGATTACGATCTTGCCCAGCGGACGCGGAGTGGCATTCTTACTTTTTCGATCGATACACGACGACGGGTGACCAGACAAATGCATAACAAATGCAGACGCAGGATGAGGTTGGACGTTCTACATGTATAGAAACGTCGAGGATAAGCAACAAAATGCGGGTGTCTCGGAACATTGAAAGATGAACAAGTATTTTGAATCCATAAGCCACGGCACTACGATTTCGTCGGTAAACTGCGTTTTATATGCCCAATTCGCAAGACCATTACCGAAACTGCTTTGGTGAAATTTCCGTTTGATGCGACGGAAATTCGTTAAGGAGAGGCCGACCCTCGTCAACCGCGTATTTTAACGTCGTTAAATTCGCAAAGACGTGCCCTCTACTTCAACACGCAAAAAGCAATGAGCTATACATATGTATATTATGTACATATGAGAGTAATGGGGGTGAAATGGTGAATGTGTCTTCTATAAGATTAATTCTCTAATTGACAGATTGAGCACAAGGAATAATATTTGTACTTGTCATACAGTACGTCTTTCTGTAACTTTGGTTATCTAGTACTCGTACAGCTTGGGACAATAATTCCTGGCCAGCATGGCTTTGAGTTAATCTCCTTTACAAGAACAAGATTAAAAAGAAGAGTAATAAATCTATATATTTTTTCCNATTCTATGCATTTTTCTTCTAACTCCAGAGGAGTTTAAGGAGTTTGATTAGCACTGACAAATTATCGATTACCTGATTACCATGTTTGAGCACTTATCATCGTGAGAAAAACAACAATACGTGACTGCGTGAAAACTAACATCAATCGTAATTTTTATCCCAATTAAGCTATCACTACTTTCCTTTTAAATCATTCAAATATCAAGATTATTATTATTTTAACTATTTATTTAGTACGTATACTTGAAAATACATATAATGGATTCAAGAACAATCTCGGGTCCTATTGTTCGAAAAATCAATATGTCGACTTGCAGAGGTTGTGAACGGTAACTGACGGACGATGACGATTGTATACGTGGGATAATATCCAAGTCGAAAACAGGAAACTGGAACGGTAACCTGCAGGTTTATGTTAGTATGATTGCCCATTTCACACCGTCCATGACTCGAGTATGCAAGACACTCCTTCTATTATTGATATCTGGTTGATGATAACGGATACGTCTATATACCCGGGCTTACTATAACTGTTACGACGACTATAGAGGGGGATGCAATGTTCTGCGAATCTCTCGGCGTGATCGCTCGTTCCATTGCTGACAATTACGTCACTGCGGGGAATTGTAGCATACTGCAACCCAGTTACGTTCCCTCTTGATGCTCGCTTTTTAATTTCCAATTCGTCTATACGTATCTGCGTTGCGAGCGCCGGGAACGAGCGTTCGTTCAATTTATGGTGGGACACGGTTTTGAATTGTAAATTAAATTGCTTATTCAATGGTTTTCTTAAGCGAGGCTGGTTGTTGGTACACAGCGAGACCCGAGAGATTCAGTTGCAATTGATTGGTACCGCTTTTTAAACTTAAATTGGCCATACGTCGTCGAGAAACGTTTACCAGCGAAGTTGACACAATTCGAATTCGAGAGCCGAGCGAAGAAATTATTAGTCTCTCCTTCAACGCCGTAAATTCTGCGACGTGCAATCGTTCAACCGGTCCAACTTTCTTCGCCGGAAAAAAGTAATATCACGGTCTATTGTATCTTTCGCGCTTGAATTGTAAATTCTCTGCAGAATAAAAATATGCATCTCCCTCTCCCAATCTCCGTTCCTCTCCATCTTCGTTCCGTCCCTCTTCGGCCGACCCTTTATAATTCATGCCGGTGCTTTTTGTATCCTAGTTTTGTTTCTCTTTTCTCAACTTTCCTCGTTGTTTCCTGCCACGGTAACTAAGTCCCCTGCGATTCCACTTTTATTCGCGGGTTTCGTTGCGCGAAATTTGTTACTCGGCTGACATCGATCGTGTGCATTCGTTTTTCTACCATGCGACAAGATACGAATAAAAATTTATTTCTATCCTTAGTTAAATATTCCTCATATTCGCGTCAAACAATACGTTCAAAAAATTAAATATACGCGAGGCATTAAGGGGTCTATCCAATGTGACCGCCTAAAATTTAGGTCACTTTTGGGAATTTTTTTTATGAAAAGTATACTATGGAACTATTTTAAACTTTATGGATGTATTTGCCTATAAATGAACTGTGTAAAATAATTTTTTCGTACAAAAAATAACTAAAGGCGACCAGATTATACGCTATCTTCCGAGACGCCAAAAAAATTCGATTTTTTTTAAATTCCACTAATTTTTTCCAAAATTACTAGTAAGGCCCCGCAAATCACTAGTCAAACTGGATGGAAGGAAAAAATTGTATGGAAAATGAGTTCAGCGGCTGCAACGCATTGGTTGGAATTAACTTCCGAGCAAGAAAGGATTAAATAGTCGCAACGGCCAATTTAGTGAAAAATAAATTACAGTTATTGGTCGGTAATACATTAATCCCTTGGTCGGCCAAGCGCTGCTGCACGTTAAGCGGCTAGGTTTATTTTTAACGCGAGCACCAGCGCCAGCAACAGCAATCGCCTATCCCATTTTCTTGTCTGCTGATATATGTCCTTAATAAATATCACTTTCCGTGATGCAGAAAATATAGTTTCTGAAACCCTTTAACCATGCCGGATTCGTGCAGATTCGTTGCGTGAAATAAAACCTTCCACTCTCACCGGGTCTTCTTTCACGGACGGATCGAGACCGATGAGCGGGCAACGTGTGCTGACAAAAAGAATAAATTGGTAAAAATGCGAGCAACACAAGTTGGCCAGCCGGGTGAAACCAAAGCTGGAAGAACTGAACCGAAGGGAAACGGTCAGAAACGATGAGATGGAACGCGAAAAGGCTAAGGGTAAAAAAGAGAAATAGGAGAGCGGAAAGCACGCGAGCCTTGAAAAAGGATACATACGAAAACAGCTGGAAACTGGAAATGCGCAATGGCGCCTTTCTCGATTTTCTGATTGGTGGGAACCGCGTAGCAGGGAATTTCATTTAGGCTTTTTAGCTGGTGCTCGGTTAAATAGCGTGTTCGTTTCCAAACCGTTTAATAAAACGGAATCGGACGTTTCGGCTAGGAACTTCGCGCTGATAGAATGCGTAAAAAATCCTTCCTCCCGCTCAGGGTTTCTCTCTGCTTTTGGTGGCTTTCAAATTATTCATTCCCACCGACCGATTTCATCGTAAATCGAACGGTGGAGCGGGGGTGGGACGGATGCGGTTTCAAGCTGATCGGCCATCGTAATTTTCCGTGGATGCGTATCTAAATTGAAATCGTTATTGAAATTATTATTCGTCTCGGGATTTAATACGCTCCTGGCGATCGGACCGTCACTAATTGCAAATAATATTTCCGCGGACGCGTGCATTGTGGTCTCGTTCGATTGATTCGCCAATTCGATTATCGCGGTTAACAGAATTAATTAAAATGGATTTGAGGAAAAAATGGAAGAATAAAAATGTAACAGAAATTGATTATAAGCGACAATGAGTTGAGGCAAGAATTTGTGCCCATAAATTGATTGATGATCGTCAATGAAGTTGACAAATCAGCCGGATTGACATTGAGTTTAGTAGCTCTTCAAAGTGAGGAAAATAATTTATGTATTGGAAAAAATCAATAAACCTGTCCGGACAGGCGATGGAACGATATTTTCCGGTTTTTACAGAGAGCGCGGAATTGATTGGAAAATGGTACGTACCGGTAACAGTACGAGCTCATAAACCAGGTCTTTTCGTATGCAAATGTATGCGACTAAAGCTAGTAACAAGGGGTGTGTAATCTGCCATTGCGTTTGTCCTTGTCCGTATCCATTTTTCCCCACAGCATTCACTTCGCATCCAACCCTCTCGATTTTGTCATTCAACAGCCTAACCGGCTCGATTCAATTTACTTCACGACGACAAAATCGTCCGTTTTTCTAACCGTACTATCGTAAGGGACGACAAGCCGTTCGAGATCTCACGTAGAAAAAGGGTCGTCTCTCGCTATTGGAAAGTCAAGTACTCTTTGAAATCCATCGAGTGGTCTATTTTGTCGAACTTAATAATCGAATTTTCCTCGGATAACAAAGACACGGACTGATATGGTCAACGATTTATGGACAAGAATAAACATATTTCGCGTATTCAAATATTCTAATTGATCATCAACATCAATTGAAATAAATTTTCAAATACTCCGCTTGTCATAATCAAATGTGTCGAGGAAATGCGCATAAATTTTAAATTATTCGAAAATTCGTAAGGTAGAGAATTTGTGGCAGTAATGAAAATGAAATTAAATCAAGTACGTTGGGCAAAGAAGTGTGTACAATGGTCCCTTGCGAAGAGACGCGACGAACCCATAAGTTCGTTAAAAACTGTGTCAGCAAACAACAAGGAAAGATATTTCAACAAACATAGCTAGCACGACCGTCCCATTTTAGAGGCGCAACCTCTTTTAAATCCATACAAAAACGCTGTGTTGTTCGACCTAAAAACCGATAGCTACAGGACCCAAGCGAAATAGCTACCGGAGAGAAACTACTATGCAAAATTGTATGGGTTCCCGGCACAAGTACATATGGCAGCAAACAGAAAGTTCAAAAGCGTCGGCTAACTTCTAATTAAAAAAAACAGCACATACTTTATGGATAAAGTTACTAGCACATGATTTACTCGCAAATGAAAACAAACTGTCAAGTCGGTGCATATGAAACGTGTCGTCTTTTTCATATATAGTTAATACAACAAATGCTGACTTGTAGCATACAATATTATACATATTCAATTCAGATTACTAATTACCATACGTATTAAAAATTGCATTGAATGTCATACGTATTCAAGCTAAAGATGTATTAGCTATACAGTCAATACCAAAATTTTATCTACCTTAGAAAAACGCATTTTCTATAAATAAAAAGAAATCAGACGTTGGAAGAATAATGATTTTGGATGAAAAAAAGTTTACTTCTTAACNATTTAACTGAAAATCGACACTCACTATGCTCTGATGGTTCAAAAAATATTGTAGAAATAGGATAGGATTCCTCTTATCGATGAGTTTGTAATTTTTTTAGTATATTTTAATTCTTGTATTCACACTAAACGAAATCAAATGAAGAACACGATTTGATTTAACGAGATTTGTGTGATAGAGTTCATGAAATGATTAATACGCCTCGATAGCTCGGAAGTGTGTCCACTTTGTCTACGTTCAGTCCGTATATCGATCATCGTTGAGTGCTCGTGTAAAACGAAATGAACGCGGCAAGCGGCTCTATCGTTGGGATGTAAACTTAATCGATATCAATAAAACGAGGAATTTGGATAAAAGCTGGCAGGTATGTATCGAAATCGTTTTGCGTGTAAAGAGTTTCATCACGATATCATATCGGGATAGGAGGGAAAAAAATATTTTTTTATCAACCCTTCGATGAAGTAGATTAAAACTGCAGGATTTTAATATTCATTGATTTTCAGAAATATCGAAATCGTTGGACCGATTAGAGTAATAACGTGTCGCACGTATACATTCCTATCATGTTCTCGTATCGTATCACCGTTGCATATTACCCGTATACAAGTTAAAATACATACACATTCCTTTACACATTAGTTTCCATCAAGTACATTCGCGCTCTGATTAGTCGGCTTTTTGTTAATAACTCTTCAACCACGCCTCGGACAACTTTTTCGCTAAGGAAAATATTGTTTAAAATCACGTCAGGAACCTCTTATTTCAATATCTTACACTAGTTTTGGGACAGCCTGTATATACTTCGAAGTGTTGTAAGACTTACGAACAGTGTACAATGATGCAACGTATGCCCGTTCATAATGATACCCAACGGTAATACCAAATATAGAATGCAAGAAAATACGGGCCTTTAAGTGTACGCGATAAACAACGCGAAAACTATTTCGCAAGCAGAAACAGAAATGAAATTTCACAACGACGTAGAAGTTAGAAGCAGAGGTCGGTTCTGACCTTTTCAGAACATTCCGTCTAGTTTTCCTCGAATACCTTTAAATAGAGTAATGCTTGCAAAATTGCCAAATCATGGATCTCACTCCACAAATTAATTTGATCCTTGGAATTATATCAATGCGCGTTATTAATCACTTTATAACTACATAAATGAACACAATTTGGATACAAATATTCGTGGAGAGTTACCTTTATATAATCATCTACTCGTAAGTCATTAAGATATCATATGGACCAACATGATACACGTAGCCGGACGAATGGTGCGAGCAGAAAAACAGGATAGAATTTCCGAGCTCGATTTTCTCGAAAACGAAGCATCAGATGAAAAAATGTTATTCCTTTTTTGCAACTTATTTTTGCATGTAGGATCAGCACATTCTACACAGCACGGAATGTTCATACAGATATCTGTTTTCAAAATGAAATAAATAAAAGGGAAGCAGGTGATAGAAAAACAAACTAAATTCTTGTCCATGTGTATACGGGCACCAGGCATGGATTCAAATATTTGTTCAATTCGTATACGAGAGACCGCACACGTTGTCCGTATTACGATAAAAAATAAAACTGAATTAATAGCAGTTTCGGTTTCTATGATATTACGGGCATTTCACCACGGTACGTAGTGTTCGCATAGTACAGCGAGGAATCTAAATTGAAACGATAAAAGAACCCTCGTGGAACCTGCTCGTTGTACGATTTATAGGCTGGCTGACGCATCGAAGGAACAGAATCGGGAATCTACTTGGCCGACACTTTGGGAGAAAGCTTCGAGGAGGTGGTATCAATTAAAATTGGTTACGGTACGTTCGGTGAAATCACGTCGCACTGGGGCCTGTCGTCGAGAAGAGGCCATCGATCCTGTTCGGATCGGTCGTAAAATAAAGATTTGGCCAAGAGGGTGGTCCTTCTCGTGGAGGGGTTACTTCGACCCCACACGTAATCCCACGGCGTGTGTATCCACGCTGGTGCACACACAGACCGGCTTCGATACCATAGGGGCGGATCGGCTGTACTCGGCCTGAATACTGATTCTCCACGGACGCATACATTACCGACGCGGATGAAAGATATTTGCATTTTGATGGACCGTGCCGAGTGCATTTGACGTTTCATATGCATTCCATGGGCGATCCGCGCACTCGTCTGGACCCGGTAAAGTGTGAAAAAATCACCCCTGCCCTGCTTCCTCGTCTAAGTGCCACGAGCTGTTTGTATTTATTTCGCAACTTTATCCGGTGCGCCGCCACCGCCGCGTCTCGAGTATCCTTTTGAATATCTCGACGCTGATCTCCAGCCTCCGAGAGCTCAATCTTTCACAGTGTTTATGAAATGAAGCATACAAACGAATATCATTCAATTTTTCTGTATTCTATGCATGTCATTTAATGATACGCAGCAATACAGTTCGAAATACAAATCTCATAATGTTATTCTTTTTAATGTAACTGAAAGACAAGGTAGAGTTTCCCTCTGGATAAGCGAAGAATACTTCGCAGGAGTATTAAAGCGGTTAAAAAAATGCAGACTACTTGAAATAAACAGATAAAATGAACTCGGAGACGGAAATATATGGCAACGAGGCGACGCAAGTTCGACATCGGTGCACCGTGTGGAATGAAACTTTTCGTGAATCAATGGCAGCGGCGGGAGCTTTGTTTAATGAAGTTGCAAAGCTACGGGGACACGGAAAAGTGAGCGTCGGAGAAGTGTGAACAAGTTTTATTTAATATAATTAACGGGTTTCCGACGAGAGTCTAACGAACGAACTTCCACCGTGTCTGAAAGAGTGCGCGGGTTCTTTTCAACACCGAGCGCAATGGAGTTGAAAGAAATAAATAAATTACATGGTATCCGTGCTGTACAAACTTAGGAATACGCAGTTTGTGCACACGTCTTTTAACGTATGAGGAGAAATTAGTACGCGTAAAGATGAATAAGATTCCTCTATTTTCCAGACGAATTCATTCTCCTCCACCAATTTACTTAATACGTCTGAAGCAATGGATATTCCAGCGCAGCACTCACTCTCACTGATGAAAACTACTAGACGGACTTTCTGATTAAAGATCTGAGATTCTGACTTACCGTTACGGTTGCACTTTCCTCCAGTCGTGTCGACGTCTTCACTCGCGGACAAGTTTTCTGAACGGAACGGAAACTTGATTCTTCACGGCGGCTTGCCAGGATCTCGCGGTGTTCGCGTTGTTCGTTCACTTCATGTCACGGTAATTGCTGTCACAGAACACTTTCGCACGAACCGAGCTGCATCTCGCTGACTTCCGGCCGGCGAGCTTCAGTCCGAGTTACCATTTCTGAAAAAGAAGACAAAACTTCTTCTGACGATTCGTATTGTAACAAATGGATAAATTAAAAAAAAATGTAATATCCACAAGCTGATACGTAAGCTAACAAAAAGATTAGAACATTTGAATTACAATTCACGTGTCATGCATTTATGGCTTGTTAATGAATCAGGACAATGAATTAGCCAAAATTGAATTATAATTTTAAATGTGAATCTTAGAAAACTGTACCTACTACTTTAGTAATTCTTTAATA
>NW_017134582.1:176425-181281 GCF_001652005.2 Ceratina calcarata | reverse complement strand
GAGAGAAGTAGAGAGGAAAGGAGAGGATGAACGGACAATTGGGACGAAGGGGTAATGGAAAAGGGTTCGAAACGAGAAAAGTAGCTACGTGTACTACCCCTTGGACGTAGGAAGCGAGGGCCGATGCTTTGACAATGTCCATTGCCTTTTTTCATCACAAGTTCGCGTGTCCTCCAAGCTCGATGATCGATCGTATTATTCTATTATATATACATGGGGAGAATTACAAATGTTCCATTAATTAATGACTTATTATAAAGTACGGAAGAAAGTGGTTTACCAGGATATATTGCGGAAAGTCTTTTCTATTTGTTAATTCGAAAATGAAATTTCTCGCGCTTTTAATTTTTATGCAATTCATGCATTTTTACACAAAATGATGTTTTTCAGAAACGATATGTAATTCAGGATTTCTGTTTCCGGATTCGTTTTTGACATGAAAAACTCTACGAATCATGTAGTGGACATTGCAAAAAGAATTTGTGTTGTACAGTGTAATGAGTACAGTGGTTAGGTGAACTAAACAACACGTAAACAAAACTAAAATACTACATTGTGTACCTAGGGCGAAAAATAGGGCATTCTAGCACCGGCACGAGTGTGAATTTCGCCCAAGCGAAGCGAGGGCGACAAATTCACACTAGTGACAGAATGCCCTTTGCGCCCTGGTGCACATACTATTTTTTGACACGCCGGGCGAGAAATTAATCGATAATAAAAGCCATCGAAGTTGTAATTATATCATTTTCCGTCTTTTCCGCCCTAGGGCGGGAATGTGCTATTTTGCGCCCGCTAAACATGCACGAGAAACCGAATTTCGCGCCCGGAGTGTCAAAAAAATATTTTTTGATCGCACACAGGCACGCAGATTTCAGTTTTCACGTTTAAATACGTAAAGAATCTACTTAAATATTTAAAAAGTCGATAAAATGAATTACTTTAATCATATTCGGCGATAACGTACACGTGTAATTCTAATTAAATTGACCTGCTCGGTTATCAATGATTTATACACGTACATGCATTCGTTCGTGATTTATAATTAACGATAATTTATAACACACGTTACTTCGACCATTTCGAGAACGGGAGACACAAAACGTAAAAATACACAAAGCTGCTACGTCCGTTGGGAAACTGGTAATTAGCGGTACGCAGATGAAAATAGAAATAATACAGCGAAATCTAATTACGTCACGCGCCGGAACACGTAATTTTATAACTTTCCACAGGGAATGGGCAAAGTATGACTTAATTTTATGTAGCAAAATTCCCTCCGATTAAATTAAATGCCCCATAGTGAACTGATTTATTAATTTCCCCGCTTGTTTAAAATTCCTCAAGCTAAGTAGAATTCATCCGGATGGAAAATCCTGTACGCGAAACATTAATACACGAAATGTGGAATCGTCGTCTGAATTACACGATCTAAACTATATTTCCATTGTCAAAAGAAGGACATTATTCTATAGAGGACTTTGGAAACCGCTGTTCGATATCGGGCAACGTCACTGAAACCGTAAGTGCGAACACACGCTTGAAAACTGTCAATAATAATGAATACTTAAACTCGGGCCATAAGTACGCCCTTCCAGTCGAAGAACTAATTTTTTACGTGGCTGTGCCGATGGGACGCTCGGCTGTAACCCAGGGAAAATCACGCCCGAAAGCTGTCTGCCAAAGGGATCGACAGGCCGCGTTAATTTAATGAAAAATTCACGATTGTGCGACGATCACCATCGCCACGGTGGTCCACGCCCGACGACGCGACGCGACGACGACGTTCCGTCGAGAGAGCAGGACGCCAGACGTCGGGAGAAGAAGCGACGAAAAGTGACGAAAGAAGAGAGAAAAAGAGAAGAGAGAACGTGTGAAATTAATGACAGCGTTCCGCCTCCTTGTCTTCGTCTATCAACCCTCTTTCCCCATCTGCCTCTCTTTCTCTCAACTCTGGAACCCTCGGCCGGCATTCCGCCGAAGGCGCAACGTATCGGTAGACAAAAGCGAGCTGTCTCGAATAACGTTAAAACAGTAGAAACAACCGGTGTAGGTAACAATCGGAAGGAGAGAGCGTCGCGGGACGTTACCGGTCCTCGAAGGTACGGGGGACGGTGGCGGAAAATACCTACGCACCTCCGCCCGTTCTCGCCTGTCTCGAATCGAAGAGTCGCGTTGGGGGTCGCGATGCGGCCTAGCCACCCTTCCGGCCGTCTCCACCCTCTCTCGACGAGCAACGCTCTCTCCTTTCAACCACCAACGTGTCCCGTGCTTCTGTCCCCTCGTAAAAAAAAAAACTCGGCTTGCATTTCAGTAAAGAGCCAACCCATCCGCATGCATGGACAATGGGACGAGACGCCCTGCTAGACGGGCCGACAACGCCCTTTCTTTTCGACACACGCGTGTCTGCGTTTCATGCTCACGTGTGCGTCGCCGGCGGAGAGCATACACTGTCCTTTTCTCCTCTCCCCTCTCCCCGTATCGTCATCTCGCTCCCTTACCTCCTCGCCTCCTCCTTGTTTCTCCTCCACTCTCTTTTCCTCCTTTGCGCTCTCGCACAGTAACGCTCGTTGTTTCACGTGTGTCAGACTTATTTTTTAAGAGAGATTCCTACCACCTACAACGACGTCGACGATGTCTCGTCGTGGCTCGTTCTCTATCCGTGACGCGTGCTTCCCGGCACAGTAGCGCGGAAAACAATTTTCCATGTTGCGCGGCACAAGAAATGAATCCGTTACCCGTTCACCATCTGTATAAATTATATGAGCCACCGATTTCTGACTTAATGACGCGAACTGTTTCCGCCATTACTCGTAATTACGGTCGTAATCCCGAGACGTCGCCCGGATATTATAAAGAATTCGAACGAACCGTCGCGCGTCGTACTTAATCAACTAGAAAAGCGCCTGAGTAAAAAGCCGTCTATTCTTCCGGATCGTTTCCCGTTTTATACAATCACCATGATACTACTTTCAAGTGTGTAAAATATATTTCAGCGCTCGCGCGTTCTGAGACTATTTAGTACTCGACTCGATGCACCGCGATTTCTCACTGCGCTCATTATATTTTCAATTTGCCACGTACCGCGCTGCCCACCATCGATCAAGAGTGCACTCCGGTTTTTACTCGAAAGATCTATAAAAAGAGGAACTAAAAGCAAAACTTCCTCGTTCTCGGCTATTATTTAAATAACAAACTCGCCAAACAATGGAAACATCACTCTCTCCCGCATTCGTTTATTCCCTTACCCGCAGCATCTGCTTTTATCGGATTTCGATTTTACTGTTCCTCCCGTTACCAACGTTGCAACGGTTCTTCGGGCATCAACCGAGTGCATTTTGTTTACGAAGGTGTACTACCTACGTCGCATTCACACTCTTCTGGCACGAGACGATAGACGGCGGCAAACAGCCGCAAACGCGGAGACTGCGAAGCCTCTGCGAATTCTTTTGTTCCAAAGTCACGGCGCGCGCCTTCGCCGTTGCTCGTTAAAAGACGAAAGGGACTCTCGCTCGTTTGTTCGTACTTTAGTATTTTCATTTCGTCTCCCCTGCGTTTCCGGCGTGGCCGCTCGTTTCCGCCCGTCGTTCGAAAGTAATGCGCCGCCGCTTAGTAACAATATTATGTCTGGATATATGTATGTATGCGCTTCCCTGTCGCGGAACCTAAAGAGTGACAAAGGAAAGGCGAATGGGGCAGAGGGTGCGTGACAAACAACATGCAACTGGACACGGTGAAATTTTTCTTTCCACTAACCACCCACTGCCCTCCCCCCGGACTAAACAAAACTCTGCGCTCTCTTATCGTTTCCGCCGGTCACGTCGAGGTACCGTCACTTTTTCTCGCATTTCCGGTCTGCGAATTTTTCGCTGCCAAAACGTTCCCCCGATTAAATGAAGTTTGGTCGACTCGCGACTCTACATACGTATGTATAACTCAGAGCCCAGACTTTCCCTCGACTGTTAACAATATCTTTCACAGTCATGTGAAGCTGGAGAATTCTTGAATCGTTAAGAACTCGAACAAACGTCCAGTGTATTGTGATGTGTTGCGAAGAATTTCATTTTTCGTGTCATATTTTCACAGAATGTACTTCCTTAAATAAAGTCTATCAAACGAAATTAAAATTGACGTGAGTTGATTGTCCACCTGAGCAAAAGTTGCAGAATTTTGATAGAACTCGAAAAAGTAATCGGAATTCGTTACATTAATTTATCCTGATTATGCGAGAACGGATCCGTTCAAAGTATTTGTCCTTAAAGTCCAGTTCCGATAGGGAACTAACTTTCACAGGACATTATGAAACCAATACACCAATTGCTTCAACCCTAATTTATGATGTCCGCACAACGTTATTTTATTTAACATTTTGACTGCCATGTCACCCAAATTCAGATGACGCATAAAGTTTTCAATGGGCTGTGTCAAGCGAATCAGGGTGACGGATATATTGGCTGTTGTTTGGCTGTGATATTTTGAAAGATAGTTAGCAGGATATGACAGAGGATGGGGTACATTTTTACCATAAGAGCCCACATTTTAATTAGACAGTAATAAAGGTGGCCGCTATAAGTTTTTATATTTCACTGTTGGTATTTTTATTTGTTTAAGCATACATACAGGGTGTCCCAGAAAAAGTGTTAGAGCCGAAAATGGCAGATTGGGAGGGTCTTCCTGAAAAACAATTTCTTTGGCAAAATACGAAATGGGGTTTGGTTACCTTTTAACTTTTTCTGGGACACCCTCTACATTCATCCAGTCTTTAAATTTTAATAAACAATAGCACATTTAAATAGCACTTCAAATAAAAATAATATTAGTAGAAGTACTTTTAAATAAATTTATTACATTATAAAGAA
>NW_017134582.1:144094-175773 GCF_001652005.2 Ceratina calcarata | reverse complement strand
ATTAACAACAGTATTTTGTTTGGCAGTCAGAGTGTTAAAGTAGTGTCGACCAAGAACATTGTTCAACGCATACAACACATTAATTCATTGTCCGATCTCTTAAGCTTTAATCAAAAGGATTGATTGCCGCAGAAGTATTTGCTGTTCACGTCCTATCAACGAGATCTATTAAATACTAATAATTACTCCGTGAAATGGAGAGAAAGCCACTTGATAAAGAGAAATATACATGGCAGTAGCCGAATACGAATTCGAAGATCGAGAGGGAGGTCGTATAAGTACAGAGTACACCCGCTCATTCGTTTCTACTTTTCTCGCTGGGAAATGCTCTCTTTCTCTGCTTTATGAACCGTGCTGAAGAGCAAAAAAGACTGGCATTGTCGACATTTCCTACAATGTAAAGTAATGAGTTGCTTGATTCAACACAAAGAGGGGGAAGAGTGAAACGTAGCAGAGGGTAAATATGACCGCAAAGAAATTGCACCGAATCGTCTCTTTTCTCGGATATGAAGATAAATTCAAGATCAGATTCCTATAATCAGTTATCTTATTATCAATAATCTCTTCTCGTTTCATTCCAGTGTCTATTCCGAAATTGAAAAAACAGGCAGAAATTGAAAAAATAACCGACTGATTTTTATTGTATAATTCATTGTGTAGTAAATATATGTATATTTGGAAGGAATAAACTGTGCTTTGTTAAGTAAATAATTACGGAGTGCATACATAATACTATTTCATCAATTTCTCTTAAATATCTGAACTAATTTCGAAACAAAGATTTAACAAAAACTATTTGCTCTCTTAACCATTCGTTCGCATCATTAATTCTATTAAAACTTGTTGTTCGCTATTCAATTTCGTTTCTTGAAGGAGGAAAGTCTCATCTTGTGCAAGTCAACTCCATCAATCGGGAAATCTCGATATATTAATGATTCCGTCGTCGAACGGTATTGTACTCAAAGATCTATCACTAGGGATTGGTATCTCTATAATATCCGAACCGAACCTACGGCGACCCCGTGGCAGCCCCCATTGCGGTGTTCAATTAGTTTCGACTTAACGGCTTCCAGTTCCGGTGGCTCGTGACCGGAATCTTTGGACAATTATTCGTCGGCCGGAAACTGCGGAGCATGAATTTTCACCATCCCCGGCGCGCCCCTTCGCCACAAATAAATCTCTCTCGGCGCGCGTGATATTTTCCTCCCGGAAAAGGTGAAATTTTCCTTTCCTCCAACCGGAGCGACTAACGATGCAAAGATTAATTACAAGAGGCTTCCAATCTCCGCGCGGAATCTTTCACCGTACGGAGTGGATGTAATAAATTCGATCCGGATCAATGAATCATTAAGCCACGCAAAAGTTTGCGGTATCGAACGTATCGGGTCACGTCCAAACCGTGGGAAGGGATCGAAGACCGAACGAGTGGAAGATCATAAAATCAGGCATCCCTTCGAGATTGGCAGCGAAACTGGGAAGTGCGCGGGCCGGGAGAGGGGGTTGGGGGTTATGTGAGGGTTACGGCTTAATGTGTTTGCAGGAGCACTAGTGCGCTACCGGTGAGCGACTCCGGGAAATGAAATACTGTTGCGTACGTAAACGAGCTGTCAGAGCTTCTTGCGAGTAAATAACTAACTTTCTTGGCACGGGTAGGTAGCATCTCTTAAACCGTTGCATCGCGAAAGAGAGAACTCGTTACCCGTGCTGCTCTCGATGCCCCTCCGCCTTACCGGAGCGATCCAAGCTCGAACGAACGAGAAAGCTAATGCACTGATTACGAAGCGTCTCTACGACTTTGCTGATTAGAATCGTCGAGCAAGTTATAATCGCTCACGCGATATTTGCACAATCAGATTTACAAACAGCGGTAATTACTCGAGAGACAGGGAGAGAGGGGACGGAAGACTTGATGGAGCTGTAACTAGCCGCGTTGGCTAGATTCCTGGTTGCATTTTCCCTCGGAAGCGAAAATTTCCCTGTGACTGTGTTTGCTTTCAGAGAATATACCGTGTGTCTAGTAAACGGAATAACATTTGGTACCTGAAACGGAGATATAGTTGCATAATTAACGGACGTTTAAGTATATATCAAGAGTAGTAGGTTTTCTCCTCATTCGCGCATGCATTGATACGTTAGAAATGCTTGAAGCAGGCAATATTTAATATTGTTTTCGCGGGGGAAATATTTCTCTGGGACAATGAGTATTTTATGAAGGAACTCGAAGCGCGTTGCGGTGGTAGACTGGTGGAAGGGTGGTGGAAGAGTCAACGAGGAAAGATTTTTCTAGTGGCAATAAAGGGACTCTCCGAGTCAAGCGAGACAAAGATTTATGACGGGAACGTGATCTTATTTTGCCTGAGTCTCTCCGAAAATCGTCTGTTAATGGGGAACATAAAACGCAAGCGCAGAAAGCTTGTTATCGTGATTAATTAGTCGAAATATCATTTGCTTTGAACGATTTAAATTAACGGCTACTCCTCTTTTCAGAAGTGAATTTGTACCCAACGGTATGTTTATAATTCCTCGTGAGAATGCGAAGAAAAAATTTAATTCCCTGGATGTAGCTTGCGGGAGATAATAACTGTAACTTCTCCGGAAGCTTAAGTTTAAGCTTGATCTTAACAATGTGCGAATTATATTTACACATGCGCTCGTACGCGAAGTTTTTTTAATATAATTAAAACTGATCATAAAATTCCTACTATTTTATTCACCAACGTCGAGAATATGCAAGTGCGCGTACGTTTCATTAACTACATAAACCTTTTTAATTACTTAGTTGGATAGATGCCTTAATTCACTTAAACAGTTGTTAAATTTCCATGACCATGCGAGTTGTTTGTTCATGTATCAACAAAACGAATCTCTCCGTTTCGAAGACTTTTATTCACTGTAATTGTCGTTAGAAGATCCGTCTTACCCTTTACAAACTAGGAATCATAAGTCTGAAACGTTTTCTTAATTCGTCATCCGAAAGACTCTCCCACTTATTTTCGAGCGGATTACTGAACTTTCCCTAACGTAATGAACGAAATTTTCCGGCGTGCGGCAAACGGATTTGTTAATTCAATGATTTCGCCCCGAGTGATGGCAGCTAGTGAAAGTTTACCTGGAGGACTCAGAGGGTCGCCGAGGAGTTTCGTCGGTTCGGTACCGATAAGAAGCGACCGACTAAAATTGGATTCATAGTTTACGGACTGCATTTCCGTGGAACTTAACTTTTCCATTTAAGAGTACCCTCCGTCCTCCTTTGGCGGACTAATTTCTTTCTAAAAGCATCAATCTTAGCTGGCAAGTTCAACTACGCTGTCCAAACTGCTTAGAATCAACCTTTTTCCAGGCAAGCTCCAATGAAAACTACCGCGTTTGTAAACACTGCAGTGAAAGAGCTGACAAGAAGAACGTCAATAACTGCCAAGGAGTAGAATTGGAAATCTACTTTTATTGTCATTAGTCACAAGGTTTTATAATGTACCATGGCCGAGAGATTTGTTCTTATTTTATAGTACCTATATATATATAGAAGTGAGGAAGGAAACAGAAAACGAACAGTAATAATCGAATGACAAGGGAATAGTTGGTCCGAGACAAAGATAAAAAGATGGAAGCGAATGCTATAAGAAATTGGCCTGGACGGAGACACGTGGGTCCGTAGGTATGGGTGAAAGAAACAGGATTGAACACCGCGTCTCTGAAACGGTGGCGCGTTCACAGTGCGAGTGAAAGAAGAAGCCGGGAAGGATGAGGGCCAGGAGGACGGCTTATGGATTCTGCCTCTTCCTTCATCCGAACTTTCGCGTGGTAACCCTTCGTATAAAAGGCTGGGTGGTATCAAGACAGTTAGGTCGACGACGTGACCCGAGAGTTCGCCTGGAACAGCCCCCATTTGTACGGGGAATTACATCCGTGTGTGCGAAGAAAAAAATATATTTCTATACCAGCGCCGCTAAACGAAAAGAAAGTTTCGCTGGAGAATCAGTGGCAGAACGACGAGTTATAAGAATTTTTTTATTTAACGTAGATTTTCATTCTTTCATATAAAAACGATGAGAATTCTCTTATTAGTTACATAAAGTAATTAGTTATTCCTTTGTTTGATGCAGTATAGTGAATTAATGAATTCTTGTATGTTGTGCTGTTTTAGATGACAATTCTTATTGATTTACTGCGTGCAAGAACCAATCGATTCATAAGAAGTTCATCGAAATCTAGTGATAGAGAGCTAATGACACATGCTTAAATCGAATTGACTATATAAAAAAATACAGACTATTAATTTGATCCAATTGCGCTCGAATGGAAAGTATCGAGAAATTGCGTTGCACGATTCCATCGAAGTGTAACAGGCTCGAAAAACGGCGACATGTATGTGAATTATGATTTGATGGATGGTTACAGGGATTTCAAGGTGGCAGCCGTAATATGCGAGGCGGATAGCGAGGAAGGAGAGCCGTATAATCTATGCGAGACTTTCCGAACACCAGCATACGGCATACGGGCTTAACCCTTCAGTCCTTGCGACCCCTACGTCTGCTCGCATCCCCTGCTGTGATTTTTAATGACCGCCATTAGAAGCACTGTCCACGTGGGAAGTAGCGGTAAGGTAAACGACGCTACGATTTATGAATCAGTAGAAAAGTATTGTTGGTATATGTATAAAAAAAAAGAAAACGAGCAGCGTATAGTCGAGGGATGTACACGCCACGATCCGACGTCGGCGTAGCGCGGTGGAGGTACAACATTTATTTGCTCGGACAATATGCTAAACAAACACGACCCTTCGACAAACTTGCTTGAGCGTTATCTGTTCGAGGGATAACTGCGGCTGTCCATCAAAGCTGACAGCATTATTCAATCGTCCTTCTATCACCGATATCGATTCCACCTTTTGCGCAACAATTGTCACGCCATTATTAATTATCAATCTATCACTTACCAAACAAACATCGCCCGCATCGAGACGAACCGTCAACGTTTCACAACTGAAAGTCGTTGACAATTCGTCGGTAGAAATGTTCAGTAAACATTCCGGGTTGCTAAGCCGTCAATCATCGAATTAAAGCTATCCAAACGTGTCAAGTATTTTTTTTTTATTTTTAAAAACAGAGAATTGATGCTTGGAGATAAGTGTTAGGTAACAGCGAGGTCCGGGTTATCAGTGCTTTGCCATTCGAAGCGTAGAATCGTGCAATTTTCTATTGTAAGCCCTTCAAAGGCAGCCAGTCGGCGCATGCCGCTGACACGATCATAAACAATATCGACAACCATCGTCGCGCTCATTCGTCTTTCCAACACACAATTAGATCCTATTCGGCTTCGTCCCTATGTGCCTTTGATCTTCATATCCGTGATATATAAACTCCGCCCGCCACGCGTATCGACATTAATATAATAGTTTCCCTTCCTATACACATTTTCCCCTTATGCTTCACGTAATAAAACGTTAAACCATATTTCACTACCCCACGTAGAAAATTCCAATTCGTTTCGAAATAGGTTCAAGGAGGCAAAAGCTGCTTTAAAATATTTCAAACAATATTACCACTCTATAAACGAAGCTTATTACATGTAGCAATACATTAATATTCTTCAACCATAACATCGACCAGGTTTACTTTCTCCGTGAACATACGAAAACCTATATTTTACAGTATCAATCATGGTGGGCAATAAACGGCTCCCTGTGAAGGGGCCTCTTGGGTTGCTAAGATACAGAGGTGGTTAATGGTACTATTACGTATAGGCTGGCCAAACTCGAGCAAACCCGGGGCGATCAAGGGTCCGCGGGTGGGTGGGTGACTTGACAGAAGGGGTGGTGGATGATGTCGTCGCAACGTGCTACCAGCTGTGACTTATGACGTATCACGACGGCGAACAACGCCGTGCGCCCCCCGCGTTGCACGGGCTTCAAAACTGAGCCGGCTACGTTCAATAAGCCATGATTTACCGAGGGACGCATTATTGAAGGCCGCGGGTTTTAAATTCTTTTCGCCGTAATAATGTAGCGTAGCCAGCGTGTTGCGCAACGGCACGTAACGTCGCGAGCCACGAGAAAATGGATTAGGGGGATTAAATCGGGACGAGGCGAGGGTGTGTTTCCCGAGAAACCAGCACCCGATTCTGGGTCATATGCTCGATCCGTGGGCTTGATAAACTATGATGGGACACGACGAACGTTAGAATCGCGCGGCACGACCGAACGACGAAGTAATCAACGAGATTTCTGGCGCATGCACGCGTGCTTCGGAGAATTCGTCATGACACGAATTAACGACAGTTAGAGCGAGGGAAATTTTACGCGGCGATATTAATAACCACGCTGCTCTAATTGTAATATATAAACCGACTTAAGTAACATTTAGACGATTAAGTAAATAACGCGAATTTAATTGCTACGTAACTTATGCAATGAAGCGTTGTGCAAGTTGTCTATAAAACCGTGTCGAGATAGCGAAAATCTCGTCAAACTTAAAAAACAGCAGTAAACACATATAATGGAATTAATATGATTCGAAAACAAAGATGCGATATTCTCGATAAGATTAACCCCTTGACAGAGAATGACCAGTTTGACTCGTCATTTATTCCATTTAATTTGTATGTAAAGTTCTATTTAATTTGTATGTCAAGGGGTTAACTGTCAAATGTATTAACTAAACAGAATGTAGCAATGTTATAATGCCTATTTTTCATTCTTAGGTTCTTAGGTTTTCCGTTTCTCGTGGATCCAATTGAGGACTTCATTTCTTCTGGATGGAAGTTGAATCCGCTTATCATTCCACGTTCCTACAATGATCACAACAAGAAAGGGAGGGGAATAGAAAGAAGCAGGGATGCCATAATATCATGGGACAGATTAAACTGGCGTTCATTTGCACGTCCGCTATTCGAAAAGTAATTACCTTGTTGTCATCGACAGACCATCACCGAGCCACTGGGAAACTCAACAGCTGCGAGGGTGAACCTCTTCATTATTTTCCAATTCCAATACCTCTATACTCGATACCGCTATCTCCGAGGATATAAGTGCCAGCGTTATGTACGAACGAACGGAGGAAGAGTTTCGAGAAATTAGTCGGGCAATTATCTACTACATGTACTACTTCCATGCAATCCGAGCCCTCTGCCGAGCTTCAATGTCCACTTGTACAGACTATCGTGAAATTATGAAAATACATTTCGGGATATTATTAATATAAGACGGGGGTTTCTGATGAACGCGAAAATTGGGGCGATTTCAGATAGGAATTGAATTTTCAACGAGGCAATTAACCCGATTACTACATCTTGAGAAAATCTAACTCGATAAATGTGCTAAGGTATAGATATTATGCCTCAAGTAATGTCTTATTAATTTCTTTGTACTTCAAATGTGTACATTATAAATTTTTAAGTATAACTTTTGAGAAGAATGTATGTAAAACATTTTAAATAACACAATATTTAATTGCAAGTCAAGTACCATTTCTATTATTATAATGCTTTCAAATTGATGAGCTGTGGTATACTTAATCACAATGCTTTCGCGTTAAAGATACATATTGATAAAGATATTAAAAGATAAATAATTTAGCACGATGATGAGTGAAGACTTTTGTAACAAGTGTCACTTACAAGTTGCTAATCCTAATTTGAAGCAATGTTTGAAAGAAGCTAGCCATTGTTCCAAGTACACCATAACATAATTCGCAGTATGCGTTTCCATTCGTATTAGTAATACTGATACCCCTAATACCCGTGAATAAGCATGATTAGAAATAATCGATCAGTTTAATCAGAATTAGTAGCGCAATTTGCAAACCAATATACCGAAACAAATGGGCTTCTCGTTGATGCTAATGAAGGCAAATCCCCTCCAATTTCTAAATAAACTACATTTCAGTGGTCAGTCCCGTTTAACGATCCGGATTATACCAAACGCGTTTCCCAACTCAATTTGATAATGTAAGGGTTTTATTTATCAGGATGACTTAATTGTAAATATGAAGATATATTTAATTAAAATTTAGACATAATATAACATAAACTCTGGGAGGAACACTCTTACTCTCATCTCGGACGACATACGACTCACTTCGAACTCTCGATCGCAAAACTGTTTAAAATCTGTCGGTTAGGTTGCGTCATTCTCACACATCGCAATGCATCGGTGGGGCCTCTGTTTCGGAGAACACCCACACCCTCAATACCATATCCCTACAATAATAATTAGATAACTTGAGAACTATTCAAATTCTTGTTCGCGTTTCGTAGAAGAGAAATTTCTCCGGTTATGATAAATATAAATACTCATAGTTATAAATACTTGGAACACGAAAGGTTCAACAGAGGCAATGGTTTTGACGATAATTTCAGATGGAGATGAACACGTTTATACAGTGCAAAGCTTAAGCTAGTGTGTCGCTTGTAGCTCTAATGCCGAATTATCATTTAGCCGGTTAATACGAAAATATGGAGCGTACAGGACGCCTTCTGCAAAGTTCCTCTCGTTTTTCGTTGGCTACACCTCGCGATAATCTCTTGACGAGGATTGTTCAACGTGCCGTCGTGAAAACGCAAGCGCCGGTGTTCGTTCTCGCCCTTGCCCGTCTTCTCGCTACGTTTGAACCCTCCTCCAACGTTATTCACGCGCCCCGTTTCCAACTACCCCCTTCACACCCCCAACAAACTCACCAGCCTTTCTCTCGCCGCTCTGCGTAAACGCTTCAAACATGCACACTTTGAAGTCGCTCGCTGGTTAAATAGTCCAACGGCCAAAGCAGCCACGCGCACACCACGATGTTTTGATTCGAAACACTCTCGAACTGTATTTAGAAGAGATTGCGTGTTTGAGCGCCGGGGATTGCGCGAGCTTCGCCGATTATTAGCGCGTTGAAGCAAACCGCGACAGACGAGTGTGTTCCGAAAGGTGTACGGCGTGATCGATCGCTGGACGATCGTCATTTAATAACGTTCAACTGGAAACGAGACTTTGCAATTTCATAAAGCTGCATATCTATCTACTCGTGACATACTATTTACTGTATCGTATATTATGAACGTGCAAGCGTTGCATCATTGTGCACGACTCTTCTTAACCCTTTTAGTACCGAACGACGATATATCGTCGTTCAAATTTTCAATAAATAATGAAACACAATTCGTAACGTTTTATTCTCCCTTTATTTCCGAATATGCTGCTTTTTATATTTTGTAAATATCACTTCTACTTTCGTTTTTACGAGCATTTTCGCAAACCTCTGCAAATTCGCCGATTCGGCCCGGTATTCTTCGCTTATTGTTAGGTACGTTCTTTTCGCCGGTACTAAAAGGGTTAAGATTCAGGACATTGCCGAGTATTTATTATATATATAAAATGCTATTTCAATTGGAAAATCACACTACGTCATTAAATAAATTATATGGTCGTGATTGCACGATAAATCATACAATAAATTACGATTTGTTCAAATAAAATGATAGAAATATTAGAAGAATAAAGAATCTTCAAATAAAAGAGTATAGACGATTTTCATGTAATAATTTTAATGAAAAATAAGCACTATTTAAAGTTGCCTTTACTTCGTTTGCGCCAATTGAACTTTTCTCAAATTGGTGGAAGTACATTGAAGCAATAACGAAGTTTTAATGTTCAAAAGGTTGAAATCAGAGTGGGAATCGTAATCGTTGGGGAAGCAGTCGAACAAAGCACAGGCGATTAAAAATCACTTTGGAACACGGGGGACAGTTGCGATGCAACTAGTCTACCGTGGGAATGCGCATTGAACTGACTTCCATGCGAGCGCCAAAGTTGAACCAGGATGAGCACAGTTTAGTTTACCCGTTTTAGAATTACATGTGCGGCTATCTAGAAACTCTGAATATCCCTTTCGCTTGGTAAATCGAAACTCAACCATAACTGTAACCTTTGCAACTAGAACAATCGATAATACGAACAATATCGATTCATATGATAATACTAGTACTTGTATAAATACCAGCAGCCTTTGTCACGGCTTTGCCCGCGCTAATTACTATGCATGGAATTCAGTATGTGTAGAATAGAAATATTTATTTAAAAACATATTTCATAAACAAAAACCAAGTCGCTAAGTGGAACTTCAAAAATATTGAGGATTTTGTGATTACGCTTTTTACACGGATTGAACACGGATGTAATCTTTATACATTCACTGAAGCGATTACACGAGAGCGTATGATTGTTGGACATGCAGGGGACGTTCTCTCTTTGTGGGAAGGTTTATCTTGTAAGCACAGTACCGAACGACATTACGGATATTATAAAAAGCAATTTAGGTACCGCTTTGATGCGAATTTAAAATTTCCAGATGGCCTTCCGATTACAGACTTGCACGGACATCGAGACTGCAATTACAGTTTCACATGGATACAAGTACGCGCATATATTTAATATACAAATACAGAAATGCTTCAAAGATGTTCATGTCTATAAAGCAATTAACAATCATAACGATGAGAAATGTACTTAACTCATTACACGTACTAATGACACACAATTCTGAAAACGAGCAAAATTATCATTAATTAATATTTGATACAAATTTCCAGCTCTCCAATTTCCAATTCCAATATTTATATGTTACACAGTCAATAAAACGGATTTCTGATAAATAAGATCACAAATGGGAATGAAGAGCGCGAGTAAAGTATTTTAATCAAATTGATCGCGAACCAGGGATGTGATGAGATGATTCTGAACCCGTTTTTGATTGACTTAGTTTCCCCTATGGGGATGAGATCCGAAAATAGTAATACCTCTACGCGTTGTTTTTTCAATGTTCGATCTGACGTTGATATGGTTTGACTGTGACATGATTTAGACGTTTCAAAATGAAAACGAATTTAACCTATGTATTAAAAAATAATTATTCATGTAATTTTATTTGTAATTGAATGTAAATAAAAGCTGAAAATAAAGACAGTGTATAAATACAAATTTACGCGCTTCATCACTTTCCTATTTCTTGATTCACCTTTTTGTAAACATGTAAAGGTCTTGGAAGAAGCTAGTAAAATCAAAGCCGAGTCGAGAATCATTGTCCCAACCTGTACGTATGTATACAAAATATACTCGAAGCCCAAATTTCGTTTAACGAAGTCGTCGCAATTAAACTTTTTTCTGTTATATCGGGTCACTTGGCCCCGTTATTTTGCATGCATTTTCGAGGGAAACCAATGACGTTAGAAAAACGATATTTCGTTTAATTCGCTCTAAATGAATATTGGAACGCCTCTTCTCGTATTTCACTCGATTTATTAATCAGTCATGTGCAGTTGTTATTGACGCATTTCCATCATAAGCTCATATACGCACAAGATTTTGATGATGTGAGCCACTTTTCCACTTTTGCGAATCAAGCAAATGGGTTAAAGCGTACGATTATAATTGAGAAAATATTTCTTATTCAATACGATTGTCTTTTATGACCACCAATTGATTAAAATGTATGTGTATATTATACCATATTATATAAATGACAGAAGCCTGATTAAATAAATTTATACTGCAAGAAACAGGTGTTAAATAGGAGAGGCGTTTCTTATTGCTTAGAAGAAAATACTGTCCTGAAGATCGTGATCGTTGGATCTTACAGATCGGTGAGAAGCTCGTCGTGTTCTTTTTCCTTGAACAGAGAAGCAATTTGAAGCGAGATCGAAACGAGGCCCTGATTACCAGTTTGACTAACGAGACTTCGTCCTTACTAGGAAACGAGAATGGCTATTCGTTCATTCGTTCGTTCGTTGGTTCGTTCGTTCATACATACCTACCTCCGTAGAATCGATTTAGCAACGGACCGTGCCACGTCGATTCTCCGGGCAGTGAAAGATCGATTTCGCGTTTGTGATCGGGTGAACGCGACGTCGACCGTCGACGTTTCACGAATGGACAAAAATGTAAACGATGTAGAAATAAAGTTTTAAATACTAACAAGTATGAGTAGATCCATTAATTAAAATGGAAATCGCTAACCGTAAAATCGGATCGCGACTGTGACATGAAACCACGAGTACCTCGACGCCGATCGATACATTACATCAACTAATTGCGAACAGCGGGATGAAAAGAGTTCGAAGGTATATACAGAACACAGGGTGAGTCAGTAAGAATTTGAAACAATTAATTATTTGAGCTACTTATTTGTGGGCTCTATCCAGTGTGAAATTTAAAAAAAATCAATTGTTCTTTTTTACATTTTTCGAAAGTTTACACCTTCTTGAAAGATGTCCTATTTTTTCACGAAAGTAAAACGACTTCATTTTTGTATTAAAGCAAACGAAAATTCATTTTTTAATACCCGGAAGTATAATAATGTAATAAAAGTATCGATTTTATTATATTGAAATTCATCATTAAAAAGAAACTATATGTATAAATATAGTGATATATAATTCACTAATTGGAATATCTGAGATTTTTGAAAAATTTTTATCTGCCAAGACAAAAGAATATGTTTCTTTAATTTTTTCTCTGTACACACACAGTTAACAAAGATTTATGAAGGAATCGTTGAAATTTTAATGTCGGAAACACGAGAATGCAATAACAGTGCACACATTCCAAAGGTAAAAACGAAAAAAGAGGTAGCATCAAGCAGTACGAGCTGTACATATCACAAGAAATGCGCAAAGCAAAGCAGTGATTAAACAGTGAATGCGGTAAAAAGAGAAAGAATGGAAAAGAGAGGAAGATAGATAGAAGCGAGACAGAGGGACCGTTTAATGGATGCTGCAACGAGTAATGAAAAGTCTATCAACGATTAAGCGATCGACGGAATAAATAGCTGATAGAGATTGGAACAAACCACGACCTTGCGTGGCCTGTGAAAGGCATGTTATACGCGGTCGCGTAAGGACGATGCACGGTTAAAAGGTAGTCACCGCTGTGTCAGAGGCATACGTATTATACGTGCATATATTCTTCTTTCCCTTTTCCACTTTTCGTATTTCCCATTCTCAGTCCGGGCAGGATGAAAAGCTTTCGATGTGCGGTGCGCCCCCGGGACGGGGCCCATTTAATACATAGAGTCCATACATATGTCAAGCAATAAGCGAAGTAGATACACTGAAATCTCATATTCGCCCCGGAGCATCTCCATCCTTTCCGCCACTAGAAAGGATATCATTTCAATAGATACTGCTCGCTTCTGTTCACTGACAACCTCGTCCACGAATATCATCAGTTAGCGTAAAATCAAACGAAAAGAGGGACAGAGATTGAAACAGAGAACCAACCCATTAAGGACAACAGTGATGAACGGACCCTTTACTTGTTCGTCTTTGTTATGTGTTGTAACGATATTATTTGACAATGTTCATGAACTCACTGGATGAATTTTATATAATAGGTAAAAGTAACATTAACAGAGTAATAATAGAAGACATACAATCTCTATATAAATGAAACCATGTACAGCTTGATCAGCATTCATGATCAGCTCCGGCTAGTGTTAATTTCCCCTAACGTGAAAAGATTGAAAAAGAGTAATAAGTCTATTTCTTGTTTTTTCAATGCTGGATCTCGCATCGATGCTGCTAGATTTTTACATAATTTTGAGGCTTCAAAACAAATGAAAAATGAAAACAATTTTAATCTACGTTTTAAAATATTAATTACAGTGAATGAACAATAAATAAGTACGTAAATAAATGTACAAGTAAACACGTAAATACACGAATGAATAAATGAACGAAAAACGTGTATTATTTTCATAATTTATATAGTGTCTGTATTTTCAAATTTTAATTACATGAATTTTCAAATTAAAATTACATTAATAATTATTTATTAACGCATTGGTGAAAATTGTTTTCCTTTTAAAACGTCGAAACTATGTCAAAATCTAACACTGAAACAGAAGACATAATTATTATTTTTCTTTGATTTTGACCCATTAGGAGAAATTAATACAAGTCGGAGCTGGCCAGGAATCATTGTCCAGGACGCTCGAAGAAACGCCAGCAGGAACGATCAAAGAACCATTTTTCAAAAAGTAAAAAGGAAAATGGTATATACACGACGACCGGAAAGTAAACCGACCTACGACTAATTCTAGGGGAAAAAAGCGTGAAATGCTAGCGTTTCGCCGCGGGCGCAATGCGACATTTTTAGGTAAACACGCTGATTATACGTGAATGCTTTCAGGTTTCTTTGGATGTTGTGAAATATGGGTTAGGTTCAGTTAGACGAGTCAACGAGAAATACAAAAGGCTTGAATTTGTAATCGTTTCTCAGTTTTCAATTCTCAGTTCTCAATTCTCAATTCTTAATTCTCAACTGCTTGTTGCTTACCTATTTGTTTCGCGATTGATGAAAATCGAGTTTTATTTCATTATTGATTAAGACTTTTTAAACTTTTATTGAAGTGAGTAAGCCTACCACAATGACCATAGACGCTTCAATGAAAAAAAAAAACGTTCTAAACTCTTAATCAACAATGAAATAAAATGTTTAAAAATATGTCGATTTTCATCAATCATGTATCACGAAACACATAGATATCCAATAAGCAATTGAGAACTGAGAACTGAGAAATGAATAAATTCGGGCCTTAAATCATTTTATCCTCGTTGTTTTTCGTTAACGCATTTTGTCAAATTGTTAAAGGCCATGTGCTTAAATGATTGACGATACGAATATTAGTTAATACAAAATGAACGTTAATACAATCGATTGTTAAAGAAATATTTCTACATAAATACCAATTATATTTTGCTATAAAAATAATACCTAAGAAGCGATCTCCTACGCAGCTATATTTCTAACACTTTAAATCTGACCGACAATAATTAAATCAAGTCTATCTAATTCGGTTTCTGGATGAAACGAAATCAGACAACCGTAAGAGAAGTTTACTTATAGATTTTCATACCTCAATAATAGTGGCTTATGAAATTCGACGTCGGTTGGTATCCCAGCTCGTCATTGAATTATGCAACGTTTGTAAGTCACTCACTGTGGATATGATTAATTAATTACGTAGCCTTATCAAGGCAACGCGTTTATGCGCCGAAGCTAGGTTCCCCGACTAGTGTGTACACTATCGACGTCGTATTAGCTACGCACCGTTTAATGAAATTTTCGGCAGCATCGATATCACCGCAACATAAATACTGTCGCGAGTCACGTTGTGTCAAATGAACCACTGGCACTTCGCTCCGAAACTCCCGCCACCTTCACACGCGGCTGTTTCTTACCGGCTGTCACAACATTACACTGTCACTAGCTTTCGAATCAGCTTCCGGAAACTCGTGGACGCATCTCGACTTTAAATAGAAACAGGGAAATTCTTCGAACGAACAGCGTCACACGTTCGCTCCGTCAATCCTCGCCGAGAACGTCGATCTCCCCTCCAATGCCTGCTTCCTGTGAGCCAGTTTCATGCTCCATTCGCGTCGCCGCGACTCCGGAATATCCTCGTTCACGAGAGAGACGCTCATAAATCTTTTGGACGGAAATGATACCGCGACGAAACGACACTTCTCGCGAGCGTACACCGCGAACGACACTGAACCGAACCCGGTTGCTCGTTACGAAGCATACACACACTCAACGTTCCACGACAAATCTTGCAATTAAGGAGATCGGCGAGCGAGCGCTCATTCTCGTGCCCGATGACACTTCACGATACACGATGTGCACATGTGATCGTAGCGTAACTGGGCCAGCCCTCGGGCTGATAAAAAGAGATAGGACGCGCGCGACTGCCGTCCGCCCTTAGACGCAGGGACTCCTCGAACCGATTCGTGGCTACGAAAACGAGTAAACGAGTGATCGCAGGACTGTTGGAAAAACGGCAGACACGGAGAGAAAAGGCGCGGAAACCCTCCGCTCGCGAAACGGGCCGGTGACTGAATCGAGCGGTGGACGAGGGACGAGCGACGTGTAAAACAGGCGAGTCTGTCGGCAACAGTGGGGGTAACCAGAGAGGGTGGCTGAAGATACACCCATGCTGCGCGCCTGCGCCCCGCGACTCCTTCGCTTCTCTCGTCTGTCTGTTCCCGTTCTTACGCTTTCGTTCTCGCTCCTATCCGCGTCGGTTCTGCTCGTTTCCTCGCGTCGTCTCATTCTCGCCACCCGTCGCCGCGCCGCATCGTTTCAACCCCCACGACCGCGTCTTTTCGCTCCCTTTATCCTCGTTTCGTAGGCGCGCAGCACACCGGGTTCCTTAGGCTCGCCTACCGGTACCCTTTATTACTGGCCATTATTTCTCCGGAATGCTGTTAACCGTAACACTGCGAAATGATAAATTAATTTGTTCTCGTAGCCGGTAGCTGAGGCGGGAAAGTGTATCACGCCAATGAGAGCTCTGCGCGTTTCCATAGACGGGGAAAGTTATATCGAGGTGGCATGGATAGATGCAACCGCGAGGAGGTTCAACATTGCCAGTTAAGATTGAAATACATTCTATCACTTCGGGAACCGGTCAATTCCTTCGTTTCCTTTATATGTAATCGTAGTATGTATATCGTAAGTTTTAAGATAATTCCGCTCATTTGAGGATAACAATAACTAATTCGTTCTTTTTGCGCACATGAGAGATGAGAAACTTGAGCTGGGAATGCAAGATTAATCTTTTAATCGTTGAGAATAAAAATCGTTGCAAGAAATACATTGTTCTCGGTTCACTAAGCGATCCACTAACCAATTAAGTTTTATGCTGTTACAAAGAAGAAAAAACAGAAATAAAATATTAATTCGGATCCGGTTTTGTTTTACGTTATTCCACTTAAGTGGCTTTGCAACTTTGATAAACTACCATTAATTTATGATTATCAGGTTGATACTCTTTTTACCAATCGATTAGACGACTAAACGAAGTAGTAAATAGCTTGTGACTTCCATCGAGGGTGATCAAATCCCGGTTTCTATCAATAAAACGGGCCCTATTAAATTAATTCACTCGCGTCTCGATATTTCGCCGGGATCGCCACGCGTACATCGATCAGAGAGCTGTGTGACTCGTTAAATTGCACGGTACATCCGCGATCCACGATATATGCGTCCCTCGCTTTGTAGCAACAACCGGCTCGTTACCAACATGTCGAGTCGAAACTGACAATAGGACCTGATCCGACAGTGGCTACTCTCTCTCTCTCTCTCTCTCTCTCTCTCTCCCTATCCGTTGCGCGTACGCATTGTCGACGTATACCTGCACACACATATATGAGCGTGATAATCGTAATACAACGGATGAAAGACCGGACGCATAATAGTGACAGCGCCGAGAGCGTTAGCCGCGGTTGACAGAATGGCCTGTGCAGGCCCATGTTCCTGCCTGTTCTCTCTTTAATCGATGGCTTGTGACACAATCGCGTTATCACTTTTCGTGCCACCAGAATCGGACGGCAGCGGCACCGCAAATGTAGGAAACCCGGCTGCGATGCGGCGCGCTGCACCGCGTGCTGCGCCGATTTTATTGCCTCGGCCACCGCCGCCGCGCCGCCGGTATCACTTTCGAACATAAATTCGCGTCGCGCTTAAACGATGACGAGTGTTCCCGTGATCGCGACCACCACTAACTTTGACTATCGACAAGGCCGCGATTCGTCCGATAAATCGGTGATAAATTGTGCCCCTCCGCCCCGATACGGTTTCTAACGGTGCGTAACCACTATATCGTATCCTCGTCGTATCGTATCACCGTCGAGTATCAACATTGATTATCATTATTTCATGCGTGCATATTTTATTACACGCGCACTGCGTAACTTATCGCGAGGATTTTTATCACTTATCATGCGGATTTTTATGCACTTTATGTCTTCCAGAATGCGATTTATAAAAAGCAACCTCGACAGAAAATTGTTTTACCTATTTTATATTTATAATGATACGCAACGATACGGTACAAGGATAGAATATGTGCCCTTAGGGACTGACTCCCCTAGTCACGTGACTTTTCATTTCGTTCACGTGTCTTCTGTTATAAATTCATACAAAGTTCTCCACTTTACAAGTATCTAGTTCTTAAACGATACCGCCGAGACAATCCATTTTTTAAACATAATTCAATATCAACGTCTTTTATAACATTAGTTTTTTGAAAAAATGGTAAGATGCATTTAGTGTTACTACATCAAAACGTTGCGTTAAACTTCAACTAACATAGGAATCCCGGATAAAATATCAAAACTTTAATGATTGATACCTCTCAAACTGTACCAGTCGGCTTCTTAAAATTTTAGCTACTGGTAGATAATGTTGTTATTAACAATTGGTCAAAATTAGAACAAAACCATAAGAAAGCTGTTTTTACTGGCTTACTAAATCAAGTTCCTCCTGATCATTTTAGGTTAAAAATAGTCTCGAATGGTTTCGTTATTCCGTTATGTTTAAGGTCAGGAAATCGTTTACGTTAATGGTTCACACGTCGTGTCCTGCGCGTAGCTAATTCACAATTTAAACATTAATCTGTCGCTTGATGTCACTGGGAATTAGAATGGCTTACCCAGTTGGAAGCATCTTAAGCTTTCGAAAGCTTCGTTAATGCTTTCTCTCTCTCGATTCATCGGTGCGAATAAATAACAGGCGCAAGTAACGATCCTATCCCGCGCTTGTATGCTCTTTTACGTTCCTCTTTCAATTTCCGTGTCTCATTTCCATAAATCCGTCGAAAGTTGGAATACCACTGTTCGCGATGAGGTGTTTCCAACGAAAACAAAACCAGCTCCATTCCATACCATTCGTAGGGCTGAAAGCGTTCCCGCGCCACGCCGCTGTTTCGACGACCGCGACGAACGTATCGTGTAAAACGAAGAAACTCGACTTTCAATTAAACCTCCGTTCAATTACATACAATGTTTTACTGAGTCCCTCTATCTCTGATTGCCTGCACGCGCTGTGAACACCGCAAGCTTCCCATCGTTCTTCAACGAAATAACGCGGTTAACCCCCCCTTACTTCGTGCGATCTATCCGCGTGCATTACGTATACATTACGCCGCGTGTTTCTTGCTTTCCTTGCGTAATATTTATTACTGACGATTCAACAAAATTTCCGCACAAAATACGCGCGATGCTCTAATTAGCTAGGTTTGCACGTCCAATTGGATTATGTAAACTTAAAGCGATTAAACTCGTACGCGCCGCGCATTCGAAACCGTATCTCTTTAAGCGTACTCGCGTCGATTTAAGGTCGATATTTCTTCACATTCAATTCTATGCAAATTTACTTTTATAACAACGAGCTTCTCAGATTATAACGAAACAGGTTTGTGTGCATTTTTTTTTATATAAAATACGTTTAAAGAAAAAACTTACGGTTTTCAAATATTATTTCGGACAAATTTCGTTTTGGAGCACATTTCCTTCTTCTGTGTTTTTTTTAATAATCTGACAGTAGTCGAAAAATAAGAAAATGATACATACTAAAGTGTACTTAAGGTTGTGTGATCCGCAAGATCTCTGCCGAAAGTTTAAGACATGTAATAGAAAGCAGTGTCCAATATTTGAAGCAATGGACTTTTAGAAAAAAAATGATGATTATAGAAAAGTAAGGTTTATACAATTGTTCGACCTGTTTTTCTCGGTCATAAGGAATTTTTAATGCATAATTTNCTTAAATCATGCATTAAGAATTGTACAAAATTACAAAATCCTGTCATTGTTGCATTCATATTATTTTATAAATGAAATCAAAATTATATTATACGACATAAGAATTCTAGATGTAATAAGTTTGTTAATAGGCTTGCAAAGTTTATAGAATTTTGTACAGTGTTTTATTAATGCAATCTCTAGTAACTGTTACAATTTCAATGCTTTGTCATTGTTCTTAGGTAAGGGTTCGTACAATCTTAATTATAACTTAAAGAAAAATACGTGTTCATATTATAATTATTACATAACGCAAACGGTGCAGTAACGTAAAGGAAATGACTCGAATCATTTCGGATAACGTTTCAGTCTATATTTTACGAGAAAGGAAGGGTGAGAGGGAAGACGTGTCAGAAAAGTTGGAAATTGCTATTTCAGAACCCGCATTCATTTCTACTATCACACGTTTTTTATATTGATACCTCCCTAAGGAAAAGAGGCTATTAGTTTAGCAGGTTCACCGCCGATACATATGCAATCACGTTCCTCCAGTGACCCGCGCGTGATGTGCGTATACAGTGACGGATACGGCCGGGACGTAAGGGTCGAACCTTCAGGCTATTTACCTAATCAGCGTCCAGGGTAAGATCGGGGGAGCACGAAAAAGGGCATCCGTCCGTTTGCAACCGACAGAAGTCGTAAACTCTTGACAAGCGGGATTAAATCGTGCAGAGGCCAGATAGGTTTGCGGTTACCGGAGGGACGCCACAAGATGAATGCAGACGAGCGTATAACGGGGTTGAACGAAGAAATCAATGTCGAGTGGCTATTTTTTAGAAGCAACAGATCTCAAATAATGGTAAAACTTCGTGTTTGTACGACTTTAATGAGACTTGAAATGTTTGTGTTGTATTATTCGTAATTTTCATCGTATGGATGCTGAATTATTTCCTGAGGTAGACCAGGTTCTGATACTATATGAAATTAAAGTTTTAGGATCGGATCGTTAAGAGATAAAATAGTAACCGATCCCTGCGAACCCTCATACTACCCGTAATTATTTTAGTGTATCGGATAAACGCAATTACCCACAAACAAGGCCGAGAACAAACTCCGTTGGTTTTGCAGCCTATGGGGCTCATATTTTTATAACGAAGAAGCCTTGAACCTATGAAACAACGGTGGTTTCTGTCTGCGAAGTATCTGACATGCTCCTTTCCACCGTCTCTCTTCTGGTCAAGCGCAGCCTTCTTCCCCCGTGTCCGCTCCCGGTGTCGGTATTTATAGCGGCGAGGAACCGCAGAACACCGCAGGAAACCGGCCAACGGGATAGAAACCAACCGGGCCGAATCCACGCGCCATTTCTTTTGGTCCAACGCGACTTCGGCTTCCTTGTATCGCACGTATTGCGGGCAACTGGCACACGAACGCCATGGCTAAAAGCCTTATAATCGCGGTCTCTGCTTCTTCTTTCCAACGTAGAATAGAATTGTCAAGCGACACTGCTAGCCAGAGCCAAACTACGTATTGTTCATCGAATCTTGTCCCTTGCGCTTCTCAATGTGTTTGCAAGATATAACCCAACAGCATAGATCGTAGAATATTTGCTGCAACCAATCTTTTGACGGATACGCTTGTTGTTGTGGGCAACCTGTAATCCCTTTCTGAACCTCCATTTCTGTATTTGATAAACGTAGATCCGAACGTAATCTATACGGTTTATATCGTATTACAGATGAATCGCTGTTAACATGTAGAGAACACAACAATAAAACTGAAAGGGGAAAAAGCGATCGCGATACGCAGTTCTTTTGTGCGCGAATCTCGAATTTCCTTTGTACACGCGCTGAAAAATAGATGATACCGTACTCGAAAAATTTTTTCGGATTGATTTTCAGGTCATCTGGTTTTGAAAATTCTATTTCCTACCGCGTGAATCGTGTTTTCTTTTTTGTTTTTACACACACCCGATCCTCCCTTTGCGTGCTGTCTCTTTCACTGTGGAGTAGAAATTTTATCGGTACACTGATATCACCGTGTGTACACCACATGTCCCATCTCTTTATCCTAGAAGATTCGTTTTATTTGCCACCGCGTCTCGTCGGCCTATCATTTCCTTTCCATTATTTTCCACTGACATTCCACCCGGTTAATATTGGAATCCTTGCAGGTATTCCACAATGCAAATGGACTCCACGGCCCACGCTAGGCGCCTTCTACTTTTCCGCCACCGATATAAGCGCCGTTTTGCATATCTCTAATTGCAGTATGCCTTAATGAATTGGTCATAGTTATGTGGAACCGGTATCTGACGCGACGTCACGTTCAAACAATTGAAACAAATTTGTATACAAAAATATATTCATCTCACTATTTAATTAAAATTATTGAGTTGTCGGGAAGTTCGATTTTTATAGAAAGGTTAAAGGCACTGATATACATTTATTGATTTATGAAATTATAAACACGTGCCATTTTGTTCCATACTCTTTCTCCATCTTTCATCCAACTTGAAGACCATCCCTAAAAATAGTGCAAAATGTGCGTAGTAGTATGTGATTCTTTAATGAATACGAACAACAGAAATATATTTATTTTGTAGGATGCATTGAATGTAAACTTTATAAATATGATCTATTTATCATTAGGATTACCGATTTTTTTATACATGCATTTATCTATTCAAAACCAGTCGCTCTGATTGGTCTAGTAGTTTTACAATTAATGTTAAGTACGCCGAGAGACCGAAAGATTAGTGGACCGAATAAATACCGGCGAAGGAAACGCGACGTCGAGCATGCCGCGGAATTATCTGCGCGAAAGCATCGGAAAATCATTCGAGTAGGTACACGTAGCTAGGAATTTTCCTCGGCCGAGGAAACTTCTTCTCTTTTTTCTCCTTCCACTTTTTCAACTCGATATTGGCCAGGCTCCGTGCACTTCACGGAACAAGTTTCACGTAAAGTAATACTTCACGTGGGTACAGTACAGGTAGCTAGGCTACGTGTACACGTCTGAGCGTCCTTTTAACGAGCCAAAAGTAGCCAAGATACGCCGGCACGATATGCTCAGCGACGTATTGTGCGCCGGTACATTCATTCCACCGGGGCGCATGTAAGCGTGAACACACGTGAACACACGCGAGCACGGTACACGGGTACGTGACGTGTACGTACAGGGTAGTTGCTAGCGGCTCCAGACGTTTTCTCATACATGCATGCTCGAGCATGATCGTGCACAGACCGGGCTAACAGACCCTGAGCTATCGTACCGGCCACTCGAGACGGCTGTTAGCATGTTGACCTAAGTGCCTACAAGGATTAACAAGCTGGCCACTTTTTGTCCAGCTATATTTTTTACATAACGTTCAGAGGATGAATCTTAATTATGATCCGTCTGCTCCGGTGGTAGCGGTTTCTGCATTTTACCAATAAGTTAATAGAAAACAGAATATCGAGACTGGTTGTTTAAAATAATTACTGTATAAGATTTATCCGAAACTGTGAATAATCATAACAATCTGTCAATTGAAGAAGGCCTACCATTATTTTTTTAAAATACGGTGAAACGAGAATGGGTGCATCCGAAAAATGTGGAAGCAGATAGGCCGTCTGGTTAACGTTGTTCCCAGTGAGACTCGTCAAATGTACGAAAAGATAGCGAACCTACTTTTCCCGTAGTATTCTCGGATGTCCCCACGTTCCCCGAGGGCCAGTGATAAAAACCAAGACCAGTGTCAGCACTCGACAATGAGGGCCGCCTTACCTTCGAGCATTTTTTCCGACAAAAGGGGCTGTGGTGAATCGTGGGAGTGACGTGCCGGCGACAAACTCGTAAACTCCCTCCGCGTCGATTGTCGTCGATTCGTGAAACACAAGGGAGAAATGACGAAATCGAAAGTTGGAACACGATCGCCAGGGATCGTCGATGCACCTAGGGACACGGGGGCGAAAAAAGGAAAATAAGCGAACGAATGAAAAAAATTCTTCCCAGATCCTGGTTCCCGGGGACAGGGATTCACCCTTCAACGGGCGATTCAGCTACTTTTCAAAGATTCTTCTATAAAAAGGATTCCACTATTCGAATGTTATAAAAGCGAGATATCTGTGACTCTTTGTGTCAGCTTCGTTCCGCTGGTAACGGTGGCCGTCGTCGTTCGCGAATCAAAGGATTCATTTAAATTCTAAGTTCAAGTATGAAATTCCGAAACGAGTAGAACGCGATACGATCCGCAGAACGCGTGTGCAGAGAAGAAAGTTATCAGGCATGACTTTTCCGATTAGAAAAAAAACCGTAGACGATCACGTTTTTGTATTGACAGTAATCCGACGTCGTGCCTTCGGTTTCTCTATCACAATTCGTTTAATCAACAAACAATAATGGTTTCACAACGAATTGTCATGCAGCCAGAAGCGTCCTTGATGCTATCGAAACATTTCGGAATGGTACGCGGCAACAATCGTTGTACTCACCGCCAAAGCAAACATGACGGATTAGGAAAGCATTGTTGTAAGGAGTCCAGGGATGAGGCGAATTCCAAGGAAAGACAGAAAGAGAAGGGTAAAGCAGGGGGAGTGAGAAGAATCGGCCTGCGAGAAGTGAATTGGGTAGGTAGTTCGGGATTTTGATTGAGGTCGGAAATTCGTCGAAGGGATGAACCAATATCTATTGTTAGGATTGTGGAAGTTAGGGCGGTATCAACGAGTTACTTTACGCCAGACCAGCAGCGATTCGCATGTGTACAATAAAAATGAAAAATTATTATACGTCGAACCAGGATTGTTACTTAGGATAATTTCTCTGATCCAAACGTATCATAAGACCAAACAATTTCAACAAGCACATAATTTAAATACGGGATTTCTACCAATAATTCTTATTATTTTTGGCAGTAGGAATTGTTTGCATTTAGTGGACGCATACATTTTCAGCTTTAAAGAGTACGTCCGTTGGCTGCCGCAGTAGGTGGCCGCCGATCATAAGTTCATTCACGCGTTTGTTTGCCGTCGAATTGTAACTCGTACCTATTGGAAAATCACGTTGCCTGGGAGAAAATGCGGCGCCATCGATCAACGACAGACGGTGGAGCTTTATTCGAATAAAATAATTCAGCTTGTATTTGTGTCAGTATGCAAACATGGGATCGATGAAAAGCGGTAATGGAAATTCTGTGTTTCCGAAAAGACGGAGTTCGGTTAAATAATATGCGATGTACTTGCTATAGACGATATTTAATCAATACTACATTTTTCGCTATATGGAGTTTATTCTGTTTTTCGTTCTACTATTTACAGTCGTGAATGGATATTTCATTCAAACAGAAAGGAATAAATTAAATCTTAACCAGTAAATTCCTATGCAACCGGTTTCCATATTCTACGAATTCCTTTTCCCTCCGCCAAGAATTTAATCCTACTTAAATTACTGTAAACGCACGAAAGTTATCTAAGACGTAGTTTTATACAGATAACGGTAATTAGAACGTTGCCCGATGGTCGATCGCGATACTAAAACCAAAGCGAAATCCTTGCACGAAGATACCAGCACACTATACAGTATCTTACGCTAACGTGTCCCGAAACTCGCGATACGCTAATATCCTTGTACGCCGTACGTTTCGCCGATAATCCTCAAGATAAATAGGTAATTAATCGAGGTTGCTTTTTATCACGCGACGTGGAACGCCGCGCATGCTTAACGCTCCCGGGTCAAAGGCATGCCGATGCTGTAACATTGTTCAACCTATAATCAGTAAATGCCGAAACTAAGAGAGAGACAGAGAATGGGGAGTTACTCGAAACAATATTAACAACGCCTAGGAATCTGTCGTGTAGTTTTAAGCGACTTGTTCTCGCGCTTTGTTAACCGAAGCTTCCGATCTGTTACCTCCTGTTTTCCTTGTGCCCTCCGACGTGACGCTAGATGCCGTAATGTCGCGTTGCTTCGCGTCGTCGTTGTGGAAACGAGAAACAGGAGATTCGCCGTGTGACGACACGGGACCAGCTACCTGTGCTGCACAGTGCAACGGAGCAGCGACGCGAATACATTACACGCAGCTTTGAAATTAAATTTGCATTGTCCGTCGCTGGTCGCGAACTATACGAGAAGAAACATTTCCCGGAACGTTGGAACGAGGGTGGGTCCTTCAGAATACTTACGCGCCTTATCGACGCGCGCTAATCTACCGATCGAAATCACTGGTTCGAACCGGATGAAATGGGGCGTTAAACCGGCCGTAAGTTATCGTGTCACATCGTCTAGACTGAAATTCCGAAATAAATCGTAGTCGATTTAATTAAGCTCGGCCTCTGCCGTGCAAAGCGAGATTGTTCCTGCTCCCAGCAAAAAGTAAAGCAAGCAGTGACCGGGAGATACGACACGGGAGTCGTCGAGAATGAAACTACGCGTAGAAACTTTTTCCCAATCGATTCGAGCGACTTCTGTATGTTTTCTGCAAGACGAGATCAGAAAACTTGCCGTCGAACGTTATCTCTTTTTTTCATCTTGCTACCTACAACTTTGGATAATAGTTATAAAGTATATTGAAGCTTCGAAACTTTGTGTATCTTAACTGAATTTTAATTAGTAGCCGATTAACAGAATTATATTATATCCATTTATTACATTAACGTGAACCTTTATTTAAACGACCAGCAGATATGTTAATATGAGATATGTATTGAAAATGAAACATTGTATCGATTAATATGTCATTTAGTGTATCAATTATTATATCAAACATTGTGTCAAATATTATATCAGTTACTATGTTAAATAGTATATTAATCAGTATATGAAACCTCCTATCAATTACTAAACTAATTATTGTATCAATCATTATATGAAACATTGGATAAAATACTGTATTACATAACAATAATTATAGATTACTACGTGAAGTATTGCATTAATTCTTATTATAATATAAAATATATATATTTTTTGAGATCATGGTTGATTTGTAATTCGGTTATTACAATTAACTGTTATTGTGCCCCACGAACTGCTCGTATACACATATACGAAAATATGAAGGAGCAGATGCACAAAATTTTGTTGTTTGCATACAAGAGCGAAGTAGGATTCTTTTAAATGTTCTAGATACGTGATAAAGTTCCTGAGAAAGCAGCCAGGTCGTTGAATACGAGGCTCACCGCGAGAGAGAAAAGCGAATAGATTTCAAGATGCGATAATTAACTATCAAGCATTTAGCATGAAACTGGAAATTTATTACAAACGGTACTGTAGCGTTCGTGCGTGGAATTTAAAATAAGTTTATCACGTACCGCAGCAGTAGCTCATTATCAGTAATTTCAAAATTCATGCGAACTAATAACGTGCGTATACTCTCATCGAACCACTTAATTCCAGGGGCCGTTTTATACATCCGCTATTCGTACAACATTCGCTCTTAAATTAATCCCAATTAAAATTTGTTCGCTAAATATTCTCAATTACGCGCCACTGTAACTGGTTGATTAATTGTAAACCTCGCTGTACTTGGAAATTTGATAATTAATATCCGAAGTAGCGAAGAGTGTTAAAAGTTTCACTCGTCCACATTTTTAGCCATTAACGCTCCAGAGATTGTCATTTGGAAATCAAACAGTCGGATTCAATACCGTCGCTCAGAAATTGATTCGAACTTCAATCCCGCGGGGAGAATTGAAAATTGTGGTGCTCGCGGGGAAACGATAGGCAGAAAAAGGAGTGGCACGAGGGAAAGGTGGAAAATCGATCCGGTTTTTCGGTCGTTTCGAGAGAGAGAGAGAGAGAGAGAGAGAGCAAGAGAGAGGGAGGGAGGGAGAGAGCAGAGAGGTTCGGCATCAAAAATTACAATGCTGAGAGAATAATGAGTACAAGAACGGAGAGGACCGGTTGTAACGACGACGATATAAGCGAGATTCGCGCTCGCCTTCATCATTCCGCTCAATGACGCGTCAAACGCAATCAGAGTGAAGATTATCCCGACGAGGCTTGAGGCTTCGCACTTCCCATAACCATATCCTACCGATAATCCAACCAATTATTGTAGTTCGTGCGAGAGGCACGAAGGAAGGCTGGATAGACGATGTCTGAGGCATTATTTCCGCTTTGTCGGGCACGCTGGTGTCTTCCTTTCGTAGCACTTAACACGAGAACGACGCTCGTGTTGGCAGTGCTACGTACTACTCTGCGGTGAGGATACCTACGTTCACGGGAAGACACACGACTGCGTTATCGATCCAAAACGTACACCGCATTAATCAATTTACACACTTCGTTACGACGAATATCGAATCTACGTTACCGCGATCTGTGCGTTTAGCAACGACCAACCTCCGACGCGTTTTCGCAACTTCCCGCGGTTAAATACGACGCGACGTCTAACGAGAAACGCTCTGCAGCTGCTCGTGACTGTTTTTCGACGCTCTACTTCGAGTCCTAATGAATCACGAGCGCAAAGAAATAAAAGTCGGCGAAATGCGCACTTATTTTAATTACTTTCCTTTAATTAATCCTGGCTTTAAGAGCCCGAACGTCAAGGGAATACAAGAAACACCTGGTTTGCGAAAATACTAAAAAAAATGGCTTACAAACCCGGAGGAATGTACCCGTTCCCCGTTTGTTCACATTTCTTTTTTTATCTTTATTCGTTTGTTCTCGCGTCTCTTTTTGTATGCTACGTCATGTTATTTACAATTGCTGACCGACCGAAAATGTGTTCCTGTAAACAAAATCCCAATTCGAAAAATACAGGGGATCTAATTTGTTCACGTGGTCGCGTGACCATTTTGTCGAACTGTTTTCAATCTCGTAAAAGCTACCTAATCACGTTAGCCAAGCTGATTTCTCTTCCCGGAGCCTAATTTACCACGCCGCGCCGTCCGGCTCGACCCGGTTGATTGTACCTTTATTCCTAGCTCACCAGTTGCACGCCATTAGTCCCCATTTGATAACGTTCCCATGGCTTGATTATATTTTCGTCCCGTCGTTTTAATTTCACAGAAAATTCTCCCATCACGTGATTCTTGTTTGAACACGGCAGACGCTCGTGAATAATTCATTAAGTAGATCGCGATTCGTATGTTCTTATATTCTTTAGAAAGAAAACTATTTTTCTTAATCACGTATTCCAATCGAGTATAGTACACAATACTCGAACAATAATTCTGATTTTCTAATGCATAACGGCAGAGCAATAGATCAAAGGAGTGATTAGATCTTGCCAAGAAATCCAGGTCAACACAGAAACGATTTGCTATTGTATACACACATGAAATCGGAGTATGAGAAATTGAAATTGTACATATGTATATTTTTTTCATGAAAGGATGCGAGGGACTAAGCATTCTTGCTGGAACGTGTAAATGGATCAATTCAAGAAGCTGTACGCAGCCAATGGAATCATTAATAATGTTTAAAGATAAATAATAAATCAAATATGATTATCTGGGAAACTTAATTATAAAAGGCCTAGTCCGAATGTTAACGACCTGTTGTAAAACACTTTGGCGCATTGGTACATCTATTTATTATTGACTACTTCTTGAACATCCACGAGTTTCTAAACATCCAACTGAACAAGATTCATTTCCCGTCAAATCCAAAGATGAACAATCACAATTCGAATCAGCTCGATAAATGTATTATGATCTAAAGTGATTCTAAATATCCAAAATAGAACCACATATTGTTCAAGAATCGTGATAATCAATATGTGTTAAGAATTAATAAATCAACGTAGTTCTCAACCAAAGAAATTGTGTTTGGCTCACGGCACTTAGACGTTGACTTCCAACTTCCAAGCTTGCACTAAGGCTGTTCCATCTGTCGGTTCTTCTGGATTCCAGAGTAACACGATATAAACTTACTCATAAAAGCAAAACAATTATGGTCAGTGATTGCTACCCTATTCCCTATTTTACTTGTAACAAATCTTAGCAAACAGTACTGAATATTGTTAGGGTGTTCAAATCATTAATGATTCCGTTTCTCGGCCTGAATGGGATCCATCGACGGAACCAGCTAATTAAATTGAACGCTCCCTATTCACTGCTTTTCGTCGATCATGGTAATTGACAGGAACATTCTGTAATTTTCATCTCGCCTCTCTGATGTCGCGTCACGTCATTGTAATAGCGGCTGTCGGTTGATCTTGTTACAGGACATCTCAGTTTAAATTTTGAAGCTATTCGACTGGTGTTCAACAATTTGTCTGCAGGATGCGATCGTCTTTCCTGTATACCCGACTCCTGCACACATTCAATCTGCTCTGTACATGTTCATAAGCAGTATAATACATTGTGAAACCGAAATTTCATTAAAATACAGATAACTGGCCCAAAACAAACTGATATATCATAGAGGATGTCATCTAAAACTGTCACCAAAAATATCCATTATTTTTAATGATACGAGAAAATGCATAAGAGAAGAAATGTTCGATTGGGTAACATTATACCATTCAAACATACCATTTAAAAAAAGTGACGAGAAATATTTCTTCATCAGAATATTCGTTCCATCGCGTCGAGCATTTCCTCTCTTAGACATTTTCTCTTATCACCAAAATCAATGGAGATATTTTACATGAAAGTGTTAGATGACCCACGCTGTATATGTATAACGATGAAATGGAAATTCAGTGACAAACTGACAATTATCAATTATCAATTTAGACGCTGGATGAAAATTAAGTGTCGAATAATAAAATATCTTGTCAAACAATATTATATCGTGTTCCGATCTTTACTTCAAGGACTTTGTACCCTAGTTTCATTTTTAAATTACGATATTCCCTTTGATTACGCGTTCGAGACATGGGTCAAAAGCGAGTCGGTATTGGTCGAGCGAGGTTCGATGCCTCGTTTTCATTTGGCTGCTTCTCTGAAAGGTTTTAATCATAATTTCAATGATTCATGACCCGTGCTCGACGACAACGTCTTGGAGTGTTCGACAGCGCGTTCTGTGATTTCTGAGCTAAGCGTCGCGATTATCGCGGCGGGTGCAACGTGAACTACAACAAACAAACCAGTGGAGTGTAAACTCCTGATGACTTTGACTGTGCATGCTCGCGGCGTGATTACATGTTACACGTGGAGTGCACGTGAAACGTGATTAAATTCGTCGGTATACCTAAGCCGTTGCCGCCTCCTTCACGAGATTTCTCCCCGGAAGTTAAGTTTAATCGATTTTGAGTATAATTAGCGCAAGGATGCGTTCTCCGCGCAGATAATAATAAGATAGGAAACCGGTAATACCTTTGAACACGAGTCCCGACTGTCTAACAATAACAAAGACGCGATAGACAGTGTCTAACGAGGAAATCTGCTAACGCGGTGTATATGCGTGCAATGTTAATTAGCATGATGAGCATCGTCTGATTCTACTCGTCGCGTCGTCGTCGTTTCCGCAATTCCTCTTCCATCTACGCTGACTCTACGACGCGTAAATCCACGTCCAATTAGCTCGATAATTCACTCAACTTTATGTACCGACATTCGAATACGAAAAAAAATTTTTGTTTATTTTTCACACTACTTCTACCAATGTCAAAGGACACCTTCTGAAGATTTTTACGCAAGGTTTTTAAAAAAAATTTTCTTCCCTATCCCCATAATACGCGTCTGAAAACCATGTACATCCTATTTAGGTATTTATTTTTACTTTTAACCTCTTAGGCACGGTTGAATTTTGTGCGGGGCTGTTTCTCTGTACGGCAGAGTTCAACGCGAATTACGAGTAAAGGAGTATTCCCACTATCCGGCAAGTGCCGGTCCGGAGCCGGTCGTTGTCGGTCGAAACCAGGGCCGAAGTTAGTAGAATAGAGGATAGAAAAAAGCGTGTAAAAGCGAGGAGGCATTAGGGGCCCCGGCCCCGAAATCTGCAGACAGACCACTTGCTGTTTGGGTTCTAGCCGATGCAGATTTCGACCTTAGGCCTAAAAGAGTATTCCCACTATACGACAGCCATGCGATAACTGTCGGATGCGACAGCTCGAAAACGAGTGAAATTAGGGCTGTAGTCGGTAGGATAGAGTATAGGGAAAAGCGTGTAAAAGCAGAAGGGTCATGGGCCCCCGGACGAGAAGGACTTCGAATCTGCAGACTGACCACCCGCTGTTTAGGTTCGACTAGTCG
>NW_017134582.1:143020-143970 GCF_001652005.2 Ceratina calcarata | reverse complement strand
CTACTAGGATGGGTGATCGCGGTCCTCCGATCCCTGCGTGACAAAATTTCTGAAGCTCGTTCGTTTTCATCAACGGCTTGCGCGTTTTCGATTGTTTCTTCTACAGAAATCTCTCTATATAAGGTAGATGGATAAAGAAACGACTCCAGCGTTTCGAGTTTCCATTCGTTTCCTCCAAATCGTTCTGTGAGACTAATGTTAAGGTATAATATAGTACAGTTGGAAACTATACGTACAATGTCTAATCCTTGTCTATTGGGAGACATGAGCCGGTGTCGCGGTCCTGTTCGCGATAAAATTTGTATCGAACATGCTGTCATGTTCGGCGCGGAACACAAACAAGTGAATGATCAGGATGGAAACGATAATACTGGCTCGAGGATTGAATGGAATTCGTGCCCTATGTCTACCAGAGTTCTGCATAGGAAGGAAAAAGGGGCCGATCTCCTCGGAGCCCGGGCTAGCCGCAGTTTGCGATAAGGCGAACATGATACCTTTCTGCCTGGAGCCCGTCACACTGCGGAGCGCCTGTAACACCGCGGCGCGGCCTGTAACATCATGAGAAACTGCGGCTGCTGCGAGGTAGTGGGAGCCGAATGCGAGCATCGCCGCTATACTGCGTTCGCGATTACGTACATCTTCGCTGCTGAGTATCGAACGCTAAGCGGCCGCTCCTCATTCCATTTCTTCCATTCATTCTATTTTTTACTTATATATATTAATTATGTAACTATTGCACGATTTCAACTATTAAATGCATGGGAAAGTATGACATATTTATTTTAGTATGACATATGCAGGAAATTAGATGAAAGGAAATGTAATAAGGAAAATGAAGTATTATAAATGTAATTTCATAATTCATATACAGTGTATTTATGTTATATATGTTTTCAATACATACGTACTTTACAGTATGCACACTATTTACACGATTTACAATATGTACA
>NW_017134582.1:142042-142975 GCF_001652005.2 Ceratina calcarata | reverse complement strand
TTGCAGTGCCGTATCACTTTAAAGGATTATTCCCACTATCCGGCAAGTGCCGGTCCGGAGCCGGTCGTTGTCGGTCGAAACCAGGGCCGAAGTTAGTAGAATAGAGGATAGAAAAAAGCGTGTAAAAGCGAGGAGGCATTGGGGGCCCCGGCTCCGAAATCTGCAGACAGACCACCAGGGATCTCGTGTCCATCCGTACACGCCGGAAAGTGGGGACGACGCGACCATGGTGGGGACCAATAGTTGGTGGGGGTATGCACTGATTTTCACGGTACCGCTGCGGAGAGCTTCGCGAACGCGCATGAGCACGTATGAGGGGAATAGTAGTGGGGATACAGAAATCTCTCTATATAAGGTAGATGGATAAAGAAACGACTCCAGCGTTTCGAGTTTCCATTCGTTTCCTCCAAATCGTTCTGTGAGACTAATGTTAAGGTATAATATAGTACAGTTGGAAACTATACGTACAATGTCTAATCCTTGTCTATTGGGAGACATGAGCCAGTGTCGCGGTCCTGTTCGCGATAAAATTTGTATCGAACATGCTGTCATGTTCGGCGCGGAACACAAACAAGTGAATGATCAGGATGGAAACGATAATACTGGCTCGAGGATTGAATGGAATTCGTGCCCTATGTCTACCTCTACCAAGATGACATCGGCAAGTGCCGGAGCCGGTCGCTGTCGGTCGAAACCAGGGCCGAAGTTAGTAGGATAGAGCAGAGCTGCTCAGCATAGGCTCTGACGAGCAAGGGCAGCCTCGGTTGACCGCGGGCAATCTCGCGGGCATTCAGTAGTGGGGAGCCGGCCCTCGTAGTTCAGATAAGATAAGCCAGATGCTCATGATATGAATGAATTATTATAATTTTTTTATTCAAACGGCAGACAATAATTGAGTAAAAGACTTGGAGTTTCTTTCGGACCTCATTAACC